>NW_025999842.1:66567830-66705402 GCF_001458135.2 Marmota marmota marmota
TATATATATATATATATCTTCTTGAATTATTAGAATCCTAGGATATCAGCATTCCTAGAAAAAAAAATTGTGCTGTTAGCAGGAAGTACCTATATCTACGTGAACTGACACATAAAAAAAACTGTTCAGAGAATTGTTCTATAAGAAGCAAAACTACTCATTTGGTGGTGGTAGTATTAATGGTGGTGGAGATGGTGGTAATATTAAAATAAATGCATTTGAATTTTACCTTAGAAACAGCCCATTTAAGGTCCTCTTGATCTTTTATGGTAGTTCTGGTCACAATGACACTACTGGCACTTTCTAGGACCTGAGACACAGTTGACTTCAAGTTCTGATACTCTCTCATCAAATCAATAAGTCCACAGCACTGACCCTGGCTATAATGATGGAAGAACATGTATCATTTAGCATCACATTAGGAAGGATGAGAGTTCCTTAGGATTGGACCTGGTATTTCACTATGTGCAAGTATCCACGGGCAGATGCTGGAACCAAGAGAAAATCACATTTTTCCTCTGCTGTTGCTGGTTAATGCTACTTAACACTAATGTTTAATAATGTCCAATATGTTCTTTATGAATAAAGGAAGCACACGGGCATTAAAATAAAATCCGTGAACTCAGTGACAAACAAGCAACAGCACATGTTGTTGACAATTCCAACTTACTTAGATTGAGTCACTTAAAGTTTTTTTTTTTTTTTAATGTTTTCATGGTGTTTTAATTACTTCATAAGGGCATATATTGGGGGCAAAAAAAGAAGGAAAAGCAAAACAAAAACAAAGCAAATAAAAACACAGCTCAATAATTAAAATACTTATGAGCATGAAAGTGAGATTCACTATGATATATTCATATATATACACAGGAAAGTTGGGTCAGGGTCACTGCATCTTTCCTCCCTCTTCCCACCCCTCTCCCTCCCCTTCAGTCCCCTTCCTCTGCTCATCTGATATCTCTTATATATTTATGGTATTTTTCTCCCTCTTTTCTTTTCTTTTCCCCTTTGGTCTAGCTTCCCATATCAGAGAAAACACTGGACCTTTCACTTTCTAAGTCTGGCTTATTTCACTTAACATGATGTTCTCCAGTTCTGGCAACTTACTGGTAAGTAGCATAATTTTATTCATACTTTTTATGACTAATACTCTGATATATACATATATGTATATATATTTTGTTAAACATATATTTATATATAGTATATAAACATATACATATTTTATTAAATATATCACATTTTCTTTATCCATTCATCTGTTGAAGGGCACATAAGTTGGTTCCATAGCTTGGCTATTGTGAATTGTACTACTATAAATATTAAAAATGTGGCTACTACATCCCTATAGTGTGCTGATTTAAATCTTTTGGATAAAAACTGAGGAATAGGGTAGCTGGTCATATGGTGGTTCCATTCCCAGTTTTGGGAGGAATCTCCATACTGCTTTCCAGAATGGTTGCACTAGTTTGCACATATATATGTGTGTATGTGTGTGGCAAATAACACAAAAACATGCTCAATATCATTAGTAATCAGGAAATATAAAATTAAAAACAATGAGATATTTCTATATATCTTTTAGAATGTCAAACAAACAAATGAAAAATGCTTGACAATAGCAAGTGATAGAAATGGTGTGGAGCTTCTAGAAATCTCTGACATGTTTGAGTGCAACATAGTTCCAACATTTTGGAAAATAGTTTGGCAGTTCCTTATAAGCATATACTTGATCATGTAACACAATCCCACTTTCAAATATTTAGCCAAGTGAAATAAAATTTATGTGTAAATAAAAACTTGAACATGAATGTTCATAGGTGCTTCATTTATAATCATTCAAACTGGAAGTTATCCATATACTAGCTAATGGAAAAACTGTGGAACAGCCAGTCAATGGAATATTTAGCTATTAAAAAAGAATAAAGCAAGGATATATATACAATTATGTTTTGCTATGTAAAAATAAAAGTCAGACTCAAGACATTACATTCTATATGATTTCATTTCTATGTGATTTTGAAAAAAGGCGAAGCTACATGTATATAGAAGTCTGACCAATGGTTGTGAGGAACTGGACAAAAGGAAGTGATATCAATTACAATAAGACATGAAGGATTTTTTTTTATTTTTTCAGGTAGGAGAACAGTTACCATGACATTTGATGACTGTATAACAGTGTGAGTGTGTCAAAATTCATAGAATTATATATGAAAAAGGGTGAATTTTATTGTATTTTATTATAGCTCAAATGCAAACAAGTAAAATTACACAAAACATAAAGAAAATCAGAAGTTAAGACTTATCCAAGCACTTTGTAATTGTTGATAACGACTTTTAATTTACGGTGCTAGGAATCATACCCAGGGCTTCAGACATGCTAGGGACTCTACCACTGAGCTACAACCCAACCCTGACAATTACTTTTAAAGCATTGAATTCTGAATGTTGTTGTCTCAACATCCTCGGTAAAGCTCCATAGGACAAATTTTTTAATGTTACTAAAGGGATATAGAATACCTATGAAGATGAGCAATGTATTCAACTCATAATCCTGTCATCACAAATCTCTAGGTAATGGCCTAATGTCACAAAATTATGGAAATTGAAAGTAAAACTGGGACATTTCTACTTACTTTTCATGAATTAGCTTTTTGGTATCATCCCAGGTGACTTCTAAGCGGTTTATCTCTCTGTCGACTTCAGGTGCAAAAGCTACATCCTTCTGGGCGATTTGTTTAGCTTTGTCTTTCAACCAGCATAGCTCATGTTCATGAGAATTCAATTCATCTTCTAGCTGATTGAACACTCTCAACCTGTGAGTTAAAACATGGTTTCACTGCTAATCTATTAAGGCAGTGAACTAATTTTACTTTTTGTAAGCATGTGAGGAGTCCAGAAAGCATGCAGCTTAATAGCTGGAAAAACTTAACACAGCAAGAATATTAATGCATATCCACTGATGAAGATGCTTTTAAAGTTAAATTTGCATTATGACTGACACTGTACCTCAGAAAACATTGAAGAGCATTGTATTTTCTTTCCATCTTCTGTTATGCTTGAATTTTCTATTTGGTTTTGGAGGTATAAGACTTTTAAGGCTAAGGCTAACCCTGTGGTCAAGGTAGGTGAATATGTATTACAAGGTCATGCAAAACAAACAAACAAACAAAATCTTCTGTGCATGAGGTCCAACCCAGGAGAATAATGGACATTGAAGGGTTATAGTTATTTCATCCAAAACAAAACTAGCTTTCCTGAGTTCTGTGGAAAATATTTATTTTTGAACTTAAATGTCCTACTTGATTGAGAAGATTACCATGAGAAAATGATATGTTTCTTTATCCCTAATAATATTTAGGCATTTGTAAAATGTGACCCCAAAGAGGTAATTACTGGCTCATCTTCACACTGGTACCATACTGTAGAGTGTAAGGCAAGGGCACATGTGGTATCCCCCTGGATTCCCAATGTGGATTGGCTGCAGGCAGGTGTTGTCATTATGCCCACCTTGCAAGAGAGGTGCCCAAGGTGGTGGAGTGAAGCCTCAGGATGGTTGGGGTTTACCAACCATCAGTTTACTACACATTGTCTCAGTGTTTCTGTGTCCTGGGTGACCTGGGATACTGATGGGGTTCTTGAGGCCAGTCTGACCTTTCTCCTGCAGCTTCAACATTTCTGTCGGCTTGGCCTGAGTTGTCCAGAAGGTAAGGCTGCTCTTTCCTATGTGGGAAACACTAGGCACCTTGTTCTCTCTTTAAAGGCTATTTTCCATCCTGTCCCCTTTTGTGAATGTATTATTAAACTAGTCACATTGCTTACTGCCCACAAGGGATATAATCAGGAGTCCAAGCTGGAGTCCTGATATAAATTCCACTGTCACCTGACTAATGCTTTTGGCTTCTTCTTTGATTTGGGGTTAAAGGGGTCAAATGCTAATGGTCTTAGCAGGGACAGCATAATTCTTAACAAAATCATGAACATCTTGGGATGCTTTTCCACTGTTTCTTGGCTCCAAGAGCCCAAAAGTGGCCTTAGAAGATAAATGGGGATAAGGTTCTATTAAGAAGAAAGATGAAGATAGAAACAAAGGTAACATTAGGAAAAAAAACCAAAAAACTCACTTGTCAAATTTACAGAAGGAACTAACCCTGATCCCTTTGCTTCTCCACTGATCTCACTGACAACCCCAGATGTGCTGAACCCTTGATTCTGCCTTCTCCATACATCTGGGCAGACTGTGAGGTGGACTGGTTTTACATCTGATGGGTGAACAAAGATCTCAGATGACTCCTACCACTTTCCTAAGCTCTTCTCTATGAGAGAGAGAGTGCTATTTCACCCTGATTTCTCTCCTCCAACATCTGCCACCTACTGCCAGCCAATGCGTTTGCTGTGCTCTTTACTGAGGGGCTGGTGAGGCCTAGAGGGAGAAATTTGCTGATATTTTTACACCAGAACTAAACTACTACTACTTGGATCTCGGTCTTCATTCTTTCTACAGAAGATGAGCTCCTTCTTCTAAAATGTCTCACAAATATATAACATGATTTCTAATCTGTCCTGGAGATACAATCTCAAAGGGGCTCAGATATCACCCACAGGGAAATTCTTGAGGAAGCCACAGAAACTTGAGTACTTCTCAACTGAATTAGCCATGAATTTTATCTTCAGAATCTTTAAAATTTGCTAACTATGGCACTATTAAAGCTTTGCACGAAAGTTCACTCCACAAGAAATGAAAAGCGGAAGGGACAGCAGGCTTCAGCGCCAGCCACCCCGAGTACCTCTGCTGAAGAGCTTGGCGGGTGGGCTCCTTCAGGCCTTCCTTGTCAGTCCTCTCTTCGATGTCCTCAATGCTTTTCAGCAGCTCCTCTCTCTGGTCTTCAAATGCTTTCTTCAACACTGCGAGTGCATCCGCCTCACTCTGCTTGGTCCCCAGAAGGTTCTGGATCCTCTCTAATTCTACACAGAGCTGATCAGCCGTGGCTCTGCAGGACGTCCTTTGCTCCCCGCTCCCACTTTTCAGATGGTACTGGGCTTTGGTAAGAAGGCCATCGAGACCGATGGCAGTGGATTCCAACGCTTTAACATCCCGAATGGCGTCTCCGAGGTCCTTCTCCAACAAGTCAGACTGCTTCTTGTTCATGCTGTTGGTTGCTTCCACCGTTTGCCTCAGCTGGTGGAGAACCCCGGACAGAGAGGCGTGGGTCTGCAGGAACTCTGCCAGCTGGGACAGGGCAAGCTGCCTCCTCTCTACCACCTGATTGGCCTCCTCGAAGAGCTGCAGGCAGTCCTCTGCCTTGCCCTGGAGCAGATGGAGGTCCTCAGCATGGCCCAAAGACCCCAGCTTTGCCAAGTTACCCTGCAGACTCTGCAGCTCTCCCTTTTTGTTCTCTATTTCTGTTGCATGATCCTGGAAGACAAGAGAGAGTTTCTGAATCTTCAGGTACACCGGAGTCCATGAGTCACAGAAGCAGGATTCATGAGGTTAAGTTGGATTTTAGGTGCCATGGATAGCATAATGCTTAAAGGTCATCTACAATGAGTCTTTAAGAAACATTCACAGATTTTCCCATTTTGTTCATCTATATATGTCATATATAAAAATATATATATTATTATGTGAGTCTGCCATATAGGATATTGGACTAGCTCACAAGAAACCACATTGAAAATCTAGCAGAAAACTGCCAACAATCTCAGCATGGTTCCCATTCATGAGAAATTTTATCCTAATTTCTGTCCTAATCCTGACCACAAGGACCTTACAGCTGCCCCTGTCTGATGATGAAACTGAGAGAGTTCTCTAACCCAGGTTCCTGAACTGTCTTTTCGTAGAGCATTTGCCTTACAAATCATAAATTCATTCTTTGTCCCATTGAGATTCACCTTTTCAAGTCTGATCAGTTTTACAACCCAGGATTGTCTTTCTCAAGGACATTCCTCCTTTGAAATAAAATCATCCCAGAAGGCAGAACCTCTCTTCCAGTCTCCTTGGAGGGAGAAGCCTGACTTTGGTACATTCTTCCAAGTTGCAGAACTACCTCCTGTCCCAAGGACAGATGTGTGTTCTTTGTAAGGCCAAACAGCAAAACTCGGCAAGGAGTAAACACCCAATAAATACTAAACATTTTATTATCAAATTTTATTTTAAGTGTATTATGTAACTCTTCTCCACTCTCCCCATGCTTGAAAATCAATATCCTGATTTAAAAATTTTTTTGGTGCCAGGATAGACACAACACATAATTTATAAATAAGGAAAATAAGCCATGAATTTTTAAACACTTTCAAGCTAAATAGTAATTCAGAACAACTTTATCATTAAAGCTTTGAAATCTGTATTAATTTTTAGTACAGGAACAAAAACGAATTCAAAAGCTTAAAAATGAACATTCTTATCACTTTATGCTACAAACAATTTGCTCCACTATGAATAAACAGTTTCTTGTTGTAGTTCCCTATTCTATCTTGAAGGGGTTTTATCTGCTTAATTTATCTGTGTACGAAATTGGCAGGACCCATATACTCGATTATTAAAACATTTTCATATGAATGAAAAGTTAGATTACTGCCACATATTTTCCTTTGTAATTCAAGAACTCTCCCTTGTGAACAAATTTTTCTTCAATCTTTTTTATTTCTTTTGAGAACTTACCCTAAGTGACTCCATTTTATTACTATTATTATGATTTTGTGGTGCTGAGGATTGACTCCAGGGCCTTGTGCATGTGAAGCAAGCACTCTACCAACTGAGCTACGTCCCCAGCCCCCCCTTTTTTTTTTAATCCTAACAGATTTACCTTCTGCCGAGTAAAAGCTACTTGATGGTCCATGATGCTTATCTCAGAAGTAGATTGTAATTCACTGAGAAATGCTTTGATCCAGACAGAAACAGAAAGCAGCAGCTCATCAAATTGCTGGTGTTCAGCAACCACAGACTGAAGAAAATTAATCCTATGTGGAGAAAGGGGTTAAAGTTAAAATGTTCCATTAGTGAGCAGAATGGGTTAAGGACGGATTTTGGAAATGAAGCTTACCCCATGATGATGTCTTACATGGACAAGCTGGACCTGTGGATAGTTCCTTCTTCCAAAGTCCTGCTTTCCTCACAGTTTTCTCTGTCTCAATTAATATTGCTACCACCCACCCTGATGGTCCCCCCATTCCTCACCACCACATCTTACCTGTGCACAGTGGGTCCCACATGCTCCACCAGATATATTGATGCTTTGCTCTTCTCCTTTCCACTATGCTCATCCTGGCCTGAGTTTCTGAGTCTCTTGTTTAAGCTGGCCTCTTTCCTGACACCTTTGCTTCCCTACTGTCCACTCTCTAGACTAGTCAGAAACGGTGTCATGGGATCAGAACAATCCCTGTCATGTGTCTATACTGGAGCAGTTTCCTGTTGTACTTGGGAGGTCATCCCCCAGGACTCCGAACTGTGGTCCCAAGGAATCCCACGTACTTGCTCCTCTGGCCTCATCTGATGCAACGATGTCCTGCACTCCCTCTGACCTCCTGTCTGTTGCCCACTATACCCACTTATTTCTCCTTGGAGCCTTGGGCCATTTGCTGCCTCTGCCTACGTCCTCTTGTTCTCTGCTGGCCAATAACAGGTATAGGAAATGAGAATCCCAAACTGGGATCCCAAACATAATATTACAATCAAATATTCATTACAATGGTTTGTATCCGGAGATCAACCTTTTACTATTTCAAATTTTTATCAAAATTTTTACACATATTAATTGTACATATTAGAGAGCTCAACTTTTTAACTTTCATATTCTAATCCTTGCAAATTTTTCTACACATTACAGGAATTCATCATATTCTAAAAAAGTCACACATTTGTATTATTAGCTTAAAAGTCCTTTATTTTCCCTCTGAGAGACAGCAGACAGACCCTGCTCATTTTTAAAGAAAATTTCTCATCTTTCGAGAGTTGACCTCACTTCCTTTGTGGGCCAGTTCAAATGTCCCTCTTTTTCATTCCTTGAATACTCCATGCTCACTTCTCTCAATGGTTTTCTTGTTGTTCCAACACTAATCTATAAAATACCTGAGTTCAGGCTTTGCTTATTTCTATGGCACCAGCCTCCAATACAGTGCCTGGCAATCAGCAGATACCCAATAGGCATTTGTTGATTGATTGAACAAATGAATAAGCAATGGAATAAATATAAGCTCCATGAAAGTGGAGTGATCCACAGCAAATTGAAGGGTGCTCTACTCATTTCAGAAACTAAATAAATATGTGCTGAATAAATGAATTTTTAAAATGGTCAGAATGGTTAAATGCTTATCCAAGATTCACATCATCATATGGGTAATCAATATCAATTTAAAGACAAAATCTGTTCTCTTTTTAATTAGAAAGATAAATGAAAATTGCTGATCATCTAGTTAATTAAGATTTAATCCACTTTTGCCTCCATTTAATATATGAACAGTTTCCCTCATTCTCTCCAAAGATCAATATTGAAATGAAATGATGTGTACAAAATGCCTCTGGCTGAGAAATATCACAGGAGGCAAAATTTTAATTACCATTTTCTTTTCTTATGCAAATAGCTCAATCAACAAATAATATACACACTAGCAAAAAAAAAAAAAATCACTAGCAACCCTTCACTCTTCAATATATTTCAACTAGTTTACTCATTTTCCCCTGCAGGTAAAACTAAATCTTTGAATTGAGGTTCACTGGCAATGCTTATTTTAAGGACATTGAGTTTTAAAATGACGGTTTTCTTCCACTGCCTGGTAACAATCCCCTGATGGCTGAGTTAAATAAAATAAAATTATGGCTTTTTAAAATTTATGTTCACCATTCAAAATAAATGAACACTATTAAGACTTTTTAGAACCAACCTCTTCCCAATTATCTGTGGTAGGTCTCTCCACCTCTCGTCCAGCTGCTCCAAATGTACTCTGATCATTTTTACATCCTCCTTGGAGGTGACTGAGAAGAGTGACTCCTTCAACTGCAAGAGGCTGCTGTAGGAGGAGGCCTGAGACACCACTTCACCCTGTAGGGCCTGGGAAAGCAGAACACGTTACAGACCTCCCCATGAGAGGACATGATGGGGAGGGCCCTGCAACAGAAGGTGGCCACTGCAGGTACATTCTTGCAAAACGGAGGTCATTAAGGCCAAGACAGTTACTACTACTTGACTGAGTGATGGATTCACTTGACCATCACTGAAATTTTTTAAATGCTACTGAAACCTAAATGAGTTTTCTGGAGTCTGAGTTATAAGTTAGGCAAAATTGAAAGCTGAGGAACAAAGAAACTGAGGAAGCAAAAAGAATCACAGAAAAAGTATGGTGGATAAGAACCAAAGAACATCTAACAAAAACAGATGCAATTCTAGGCACCAGGAACATGGTGTCTCTCTCTGTTTAGAGACCACATTAGGCCAAATTGTGGGGTTGAAGGGCTCTTATTTAACTTGCATGAACAAAACTGCCTATTTTAAAATTGAATTAACAAAGACTCATATAGATAGAGAACAACACAAAGAGGTGTTAATGAGATGACATGGGTAGTACATATGACAGCACATAGTAGATGCTTATCAAAATGCTTTTTTCCCTTCCTAGCGGAGCCCAGTATATTATAAAAGGAAAACTGCTATATGTATATATCAGAAGAGAATCAGCCTATGAATGACCGGGAAGACCCCAAAGCAGAATGGGAACACATGCTAGTAGTATACAGGAAAGAAGGGGCCCAGGATGGCCAGGAGGTGGGGATGGATGTTCATGGTCAGCCCACAGTACACAGTGTGTGGACAAGGGAGTGACAGAGGCCTAGAGCCCCTCTCAGCCCTCTCATGCACAGCACTTAGATTCCACATGGAGACACCGAGGAGTCCAACTCAATGTACTGGGACATCTTCATGTCTATGCTTTGCTATTTTTAAGGAGAGGAGCTGTGACTTAGCCTCTTGGACTATCTTATATATACCTAAGGAACCAGACTGATTGTCCTTGTGCTCAGGGTAGCCACTGTAGGTTTCTGAGAAGGGACTTTCCAGGAGATGAATGCAGAGCATCCATGTTTTTTAAGCTGGAAAGGGGGAGAGAATGGGGGTACGGCCCCCTCAAAGTCAAGAAAGGATAAGAGCTGAAGATGGGCAATAGATTCAGATGCCACAGATTCCTCTGATGGAATTTTTTTTTCTTTTCTTTTCTTTTTTGTACTGGGGATTGAACCCAGGGGCACTTAACCACTGAGCCTCATCCCAGTCCTTTTTGTTCTCTATTTAGAGACAGGGTCTTTCTGAGTTGCTCAGGGCCTCACTATGTTGCTGGCACTGGCTTTGAACTGCAATCCTCCTGCCTCAGCCTCCTGAGCTACTGGGATTACAGGCATGTACTACCATGCCCAGCCCTCTGATGGAACTATTATTTTTTAATTTTTTAATTTGTTATATGCCCTAATGGAATTATAAGAGAATAAATTATAAAAATGAAGAGAACCCAGCTCTATCCTAAACTTGTGATAAAAGGCGATGGGGAAAATTGGGATATAAATCTATAATACAATCAATCTCTGTTAAGCAGCAATTTGCCTATTGAATTTTGGGCATAGACAAATATCACTTCAAGTAATTTATCTATCTACAAAAATCAGTAATGTTGACTGGCTTCATTAGTGCCATGTGACTTTTTTTAAGTTTCAAAAGTTGTCTTCAAAGTTGTGATAAGCTATTATTCTTTGTCTTTCTACCTATTATCCATGTTTGATATCACTGATATTATTTATCTTGCTTGAAAATAATCATGGCTGTTGATTCCTTTCAGCATTATTTCTCTCTTTATTAGTGATTTTCTATTACTGAAAATTCTTATAAATAAATATGAAAATGGAGAGATTATACCTTGTACCAGCTTTGGAGATTACTGACTGATAGTCAACCTCATTCCATATACTTCTCTGGCCATCCTTCTCACAACTCCCCTGGCACACCAGCTTTATTCCCATCCCAGACATTATATCGCAGGATTTTCTCATGCACCATGGAACTAGGTCACCACAGAATTCCACCTGCCATTCCCTCGTCTCTCAAGTCAGGGTTGTAATCTTCTTTTCAGGATACATACCTTGATGTCACATGAGGCTCCAGTGATCACAAAACTAAAGCAAGAAGTTTGGGATAGAGATTTATTTTGTTTGTTTTTTTATTCTTTTGTGGTGTTCAGGATGGAGCCCCAGGTCTCCTGCGTGCTAGGCAAGCCCTCTACCACTGAGCTATATCCCCAGCCCTTATCTTATTAATTTATTTTTAAATAACACAACTGTGACAAAGAGCACTTCATTTTCCTTCCTTGCATTTCCCTGAACTTGCCTGTATTAATTGAAGTTCACCCTCCACTTTGACTCTGTCTGCAGACATGCCCATTTCTGGGGAACTGGCCATGGCTTCACATCGCTCTAACCAGGTCAAAAACGATGACAGTTCTTTCTCGAGCCTAAAGAAAGCAGAGGAAAGGAACACATTCATCCAAAATCATCATGCCAGAAGACTAAACCTTTCTGAGGTCAGAGGGCCAATGTGAACCATTATAAACAATGCAAAATAGTCTTTGTCATCCTTGCATGTGAGGGACAAAAAGCAGTATGTGTGGATTGCACCACTTAACACTGTGTAAATAAAATGTGATATATATATATACATAATGGATTATCACTCAGCTTNGGGGAGGGGGGTGTGGGGGTGGGAAGGATGGTGGAATGAGATGGACATTATTACTCTATGTACATGTATAATTGCACGAACGGTGTGCTCTGCATCATGTACAGCCAGAGAAATGAGAAGTTGTGCTCCATGTATGTACAATGTATCACTAATTAGAACAACAACAACAACAAACTGTGTAATGTGTAAACATATAGACACGTCCTCTTCACTCCTGGACCTTCACCTCCCTATGGGAGGTCCTGTAGTTTTATATCTGGGATGCTAATTCCTCATCACTTAAAGACAGTCCATAAAGCATTGCATGTTTAAGAGTGGCAGTATCTCAAGAAGACACCCTGCTCACCTCTGCCAGTGGGCCAGAAGGTCCTCCAGCGCAGTCTGTCTCTCCTTAGCCTTCCGGAGGGTCCCCCCATACCGCTGTTGCAGAGCAGCCGCTTCCTGCAGGCAGGATTCTCTGTGCACCACCTTCCGGGCACTGGCAGAGAGGGCAGTCACTGTGCTGCTCAGGGACTCCAGGGCCTGACAGAGATCCTGAGGAGAGTGCAAAGAGAATAGGGCTGTGCCCCCAATTCCCAGGAGACAGGTTCCTGGATGGTCTGCAGATGCCTGAGACCATGGAGAGAGCCAGACCCTGATGATGCTATGCTCTTTCCTATGCCTCTATACCTGTGCAAAGTTTAATTTTAAAAGTTGACACAATAAGAAATGAGCAATAACAAAATTAAACAGCTACAACAATCCACTGTAATAAAAATTATTTAAACTGAAATTATTATTTCTGGTAGCTTCCATTTAGTAGTTTTGGCTGCGGGTATCGACAGGTAACTGACATCACAGAAAGTGAAACTTTGGATGGGAGACTGCTGAACATCAGAGGCAACCGACTAAAAGTCAAGACCTGGGTTTCCTTTTTAAGACCCATCACCATGAAACATTTTCCCTCCATCATCATAAATGGCAGTGGTACTAAAAAATATCTGCTATGATTTGCAGCAAGACTTGGTGAAAATGAGGGAGTGACTTCATGGATGTCAAAGTCAAAGGTGGGAGGAGATTTTCTCTAATAAGAATGCGCTGCTATAGATTGGAATAAATTTCACGTTCCCCAACAATTCAAAATGTTTGTGAAAATAATTTATTTTATGCTAAATATGTCAGTCTTTTAAATTCAATTCTTAATTTATAATCACTACATGTAACATGCTATATCATCCATAAAAAAAACACATGGAAAGAAGCAAGGCACAGTGTGAACCAGTGTGAACAGCTACTCTGGAGGTTGAGGCAGGAGGATCACTTGAACCAAGGAGTTTGAGACCAACCTGGGCAACATAGTAAAACTCCATATATGTATATATATATGAGTGTGTGTGTGTGTATTTCAGATATTTGTTTTTGTAGACAAGTATGTTTACTTAAAAAGATACCCTACAAACAGAGAGAAAGAGTTATGGCTGACTTAGGATTCAATGGTGATAATAATAAGACACCTCAGAATGGGACAGATAGTGTGCTGTGCTATGCACACTATAGGTATTAACTTATTTAATCTTCCTAAGAACCCTAAGAGGATGTCCTTTCATTATCTCTCATTTTACAGAATAGAAAACCAACTTGCTTTAGGAAATCTAAGTATTAGAAAAAAATAGAATGCCATCCTCTCCAGCACTCTGTTATCAATTTAGTTGTGTACTGGAGTAATTTCATTAAATTGGATTTTCTTTTCGTCATTTTTAAGTATTTTTAAAAATTGGGTAAGTATTATAAATGCATTCTCATTACATCAAACAATATAAATCCCATTCCCCTTTCCAGATGTGCCTTGTCAATCATTTGCTTTCTGTCATTGCAGCTCCTTGTCCATATTTATATACATGTGTGATCACATGCATATGAAGTAGGGATGATATTTGTATTTTGTTTATTCTTAACCTGCTTCATTTTATCATTTCTTTGAACATGTATCTTCCTCTTTGCTCCTTACCCCTAATCCTTCCAATGCCATATGTTTGTAGCCTTGCCAAAGATTTGACAATGATCACCGCAAAGACCAGATTTTAAAAGCCAGTTGTTGGAAACAGGTCACTGAGGACATATATATAAAACACCTGAATATAACAGGTTGAAATATGAAATCTGTGGTGCACATGAAAATCATTTATTTTATGCTAAATATGTCAGTCTTTTAAATTCAATTCTTAATTTATAATCATTACATGCAACATGCTATATCATCTTTTTGCACACTTGATTTTCTATAATGCTGGCAAGAAGTAAAGGTTTTATTAAAACTATTGTCTGAAAATATTAGTAAAAGAGAAATATCTTAGTAAAAGAGAAATATCTCTTAATTGAATATTCATTTTATATATATTTTAGTGAAAATTTACTGGCATACTTACATTTCTTGTGTTATATGAAGTGGATACATTTAATATCTTATTCCTTAACATAAGTTTTCCATTTTTAACTCTCCTAAAAATATTTACTGTTTTCTTTTTAAGTTGGAGTTATCAAATTTGAGAGTGGATAAATAAGAAGAAATGTGCATGCATGCTCCTACCATATGTTCTTGGAGAACTCTGTATGTTTCTGTAGCAGAAGAACATATTTTAATTGGATCATTAAGTTTGTCTTCAAATTCAGACACAGACTGCTGGATCTGAAAAAAAAAGGTGAAATATAATAATGTTGGGAAAAATACACATTGAGAAAGCAGTTGAGAAAGAAAGTTACTGAGACAGTATCGTACCTACCATCTATGGATAACTTCCAATGTGATAACAAATGAATTTTTAAAAATCTAAAGTCAATGTGTCCTATTATTTGAAAGGAAACTAATTAAGCCTTAATGATGATCTGAACATAATGTATAGTGACATTTACAGGCTCATTGTACCTATATAAATATCTGTGTGTGTATGTTTGTGTAGACATATATGTTTACTTAAAAACATACCCATAAACAATTGTGAATTTAGTTCATAACTGACAACTTGACAATCCTGACAACTTGGTAGACAATTGGAAAGTTGTTTTTCCTTCATTACACTATTTAAGGAGTTTTTGCTTCATTTTTCTATAAACGCAATGCAAAATGTGTAACTTTAGCCTGCATGTATTCTTACCTTTTGAAGATCGTCTTCAAACTTTTGCTGCTGAGACAAATGCCCCAGGACTGTTCCTTCAAGGCACTGAGCATGCTCTCGGAGCTCTTCCCAGTATCTTCTTATCTGTGTCAACTTGGCTTTGATTCGAGCAGATTCCCCAGTGGTAATAAACTGAGCAAAAGACTGAGCTTCTTCTTCTAACCCTGTAATGCTGCTGATCTGACTCTCAATCTCCTGGATTGTCACCTAATATTTAAAAAAAGAAAATGACAATGCAACTGAGTAAACTTGCCTTCCTGAGACGATAAAATTACCTACAAGGAAAAATAGAAAAATTTCCTTAAGCGACATCTAAACATGCTCGGAGGGGGTGGTTGGAGAGATGAACCAGCACCTTGCTTCCTGACTATTTGAGGAGGACGAGCACATAGACAGTGTCTGCAGCACACACCACTCTGTGGTGGCTGTGTTCACTGGAGAGGGAATAAAGAGAAATGCTGCTCCTGCTTGCAGTGAGATTAGCAAGAGGATATCGCTGCACCTTTTACACTATCTCCAAACACACAGAGACTTATCTGCTTACTCACTGATCAAGCACTTAAATCAATTGATTTGGGGAAACCATGTGTTCTAGGAATTCATAGGAACACTAATATTGGCATTCGATTACTTTTTCTAAAATGTTGTTGAGTATTTCATGATTTACTAACACCAAGTTTTTCTGATTGCACTCCTACTTAGAGCTAGTCTTTCCTAATCTATCCCCTGTGTTGCATGCCCGTGTTTTCCAAATATAGAATGAATTAGGACACTTGACTCCCATCCTCAGGGATCAGACATGCTAAGAAGGACCCAAGATTTGTGATCAGTTCCCATGGGCTGCTGTTGCTGCTGCTATGAGAACCACCACTTTCTTCAAAAGCTATGCACTCTTTTCAGGAAAAACTGCATACTATCATTTTAATTTGAAGCAGAAAGGATATTTTACATATAACCCAATGCATAGAATGTACCAATGGCTACTAAAATTGTGCATGCATATGTGTATGGACCCAGGGGAAGGTGTCTCTCATAAACATTGGGCTTATTCGTGTGTGAAACAATGAAATTTCTTTCTCTGAGGAAAAGGGCCACACTTGTCCAATAAACATAATGCCCCAAAACTCAAGTTTCAATTACAAATAACTTAAATGGAAAATACTGTTATGGGGGTGGGGGTGGGGAGGGGAATAAATTTGTGATTTCTAAGTGAGGCAATCAGAAATAAATTACATAGGATTGTCAGGTAGGCACCACCATTTATTCATTTTATTTTTCATATGTGTGGTATATCTAATAAATATTTGAGCATTAATGCAATCTTTCTTTTTGCTGATTTCTAAGATTATCTTACAAAAATTACTCATCAATTCAACAAATAAGTGTTGAGTGTCCTCTAAGCACTAATAATTCTTCTGGGTGCTTACAACACTACTTGCTTAAGAACTAAGAAAGTTCTTAGTTATTGGACTAATCCATGTCACCAACAAAATCATAAATGGAAACCAATCACATTGTAACAAATAGAAATTCCATCCAAGAAAAGTTGGAAGATGAATCTAGCATATGTTCTTATCATTTACCAATATCAGGAGCAGCGTGGAATGATGAACACGAATCAGCTCACAGCATTTATCTTCACAGCAATAAAAATGCTTAATTTTAATCTTAAGATTATTTTAAGATGAGAAAACTATAACAAGTTTTACATTTATTATTTATTATTTATTTATCATTTCCTATAGTATAGCCTTCTGTTGGGAAACAGAATATGAGCCTATTAAGCCAAATTTCATAGATCTTTCCACTCTATTTTTGCTTATTTGTAGCAGATATTTTTTCCTGATATTGACATTTTAAAATATATTTTAGGTCATTTTCAAAATGCCATTTTGGACATATTAAAATGTATTTCTAATCTGATGGTAAGAAAATCCACAAGTTACTGTTTATGCATTTAAAAATAAAATATGTAATTTTCATTTTTCCTGGAGAATAGCAAGATGATATTTGATCATTGATATATTTCAGAAGTTCTGGAATATAAATTAAAATAGCAAGGAAGGAATTATTAAAAGGATAAAAAATCTGTTAATTTTTTAAAGGGGAAATTTTGGGGACAGAACTACTTAATTGTAATATGCTCTTTTTCTAATCCACCACAGAAGACACGGCAGGCTGTGCGTGTGCCACACCATGTGTGCTTGATTGCAAAAGATGTACGATGAGCAGGGGTGATTTGTTCCACCTGTGATCTTGTCTAAGTGACATTGCACCCTCCCACCTTGCACATGGTAATAACTTGTTCTGAGCCATAGTGTGAAATGTTTCCTCACCTCGGAATTTATTTTACTATATTTAATAGAATGAAACTTCAAAGCGTTTTCCAATTCCAAAAAGAAAAAAATAAAATGAGATAAAAAGTGCCTGAATTTTAAAAATGTGTGTTGTGGAGTTACATAAAAGAAAGAACCATAAATGAGCACTGCAAGCCCACATCTTTCAGCTCATTTCTCTTAAACTGAGTGAAGTGTTTGATGATAATCTAATCACATGTTTATCTTGGCTTGGAGAGCTACTGTAACAGAACATCTCCATCCGCACCCAAGGTTATAAACGAATACATTACAGCCACCAGGTCTGATTGCTTCACCTACAGAATGTAGTGTTTTGAGCTCCCCCTTGTGGTCAGTGAGGGTAAACACCATTAATACTAATTACAACAATCCAAGTAGTTCTTAAAAAGTAATTGTAGATGATGGATACACGTCATATTTTATAAGAGAATCAAGAGAGCGCTCCATTGAGGTTAATGCAAAATCAAGAAAAAGAATAATGTAACCATAAAAATATTTTAATGATATTGCACACAATATTGATTTTGAATGCATAGGTCTGACAATATTAATACACAATTCCATGTATAAAGTATTACCCAGCGTCAGTCAAGATCTCTTAGCTTGGTTGGCATTTTGTGTGAACTTAATTTTAATTGAGTCACAGAGCAATGAAAAATTTGTCTCAGGACCAAATAGGTTTTGGTGAAATAAATGTAAGAAAGAGATCTTAAAAGCTAGACATAGATTATTAATGTAACATCCGAGCAGGTCACCTTAATTTGGCTGATCTGCATGTCCATGGCAGAGGATGAAGTTTCCAAGGCATTGAGTTCTTTCTCTTTTTCAGTTATCCAGACGGACAGGTTCTCAAAATTACTGCCAAAATGATCCCACTTGTTTTTCACCATTTCCATGGTTTTAATACTAAAATTAACCAAATTAAGTAAAAAAAAAATGTAATATTTTAACAGAGAACAACAACACCAGGTGAAAAGATAGTGAAGACATTTGTGACTATTTCAAAGTTGGAAATATTTGAGGAGGAAAAAATGTACACTTGATCTGAGTAGTCAGGTCTCAAGTCTTCCTATCTCTTCTGAGAATGAGCTCTTAAGGAGGCATCATCGAGGCTGCTACAAACGCAACCGCATTTTGAACAAAATATTGCTGAGTACAAGGGGGTCAAATCAGGTATAATCTAATTAAATGCTGCATGTGACCAGCACTTGCCAAGACTTATTTCAATAAACTATGCTAGAATAGATCCCAGTGTACATCATTTTTTAACAGTCCTGTTTTCAAGGACATGTTCCTCTTTCCTGTAAAGGAGAGATTCCACCATAATGCTTTATACTAAAAGATCTTTAGGAGATGTGTCCTATGAATCAAGATAGCACTTGTGGTCTGAACCCTTGCTGCCAGGCGGGAACTGCTGCCTTTATTACAGCTACGCCTTTTGATTTAAAATCTAGAATGATTTCAGAGATTCATACATGTTTTATGGTCCTAATTCTAAAAGACTTTCATAAACTCTTTTTCATGAGCACCCTGCTTTTAGACTACATAAGTGTTATATGTAACAAAATTTCAACTATAGATTTTGTTTGTATTAGCTACACCTATATAACCAAGTGAATATGGCTTTCAGATTAAAAAAAGAGTAGGAAACTAAGAGCATATCATTGAATTTATAAGTCCTTGGGTTAAAAAAAAAAGAAAAAAGCAAATAACATCCCTGTTTACCCAAAGGCACTTGAAGACATGAAGAAAAAAGCAATGGCATCATTGATTGTCAAATTAAATGGTATTGCAATCTTAAATTTATTCCCTGGGTATGCCTAATGCTCTTAGCAGTATAGAAAATATACACTATGTTATGTTGCAAGATTTTAAATAAGATTCAAATGGGAATTCTTAATAGAAGTAGTTTATTTTCTAGTAAACTCTAAGTTTTACTATTTCTATTACTTGATGGAAGATATTTAATATAAAGTCCTCAAAATGTTTCAAGTTATATTTGTTTCAGATAAAATATTTATCATTTTTTAAAGTTTGGGCAAATGTAAAATGTCAATTTCAAGGTGTTAATATTATAAAAAAACAATTTTTACATTTAAAATCCACCTTAGAAAGATGTCCTATTTCTTAAGAATAATAGATTATGTGTCCTTAATTTGAAACTACATATAATTTGGGGGAATATTGGACTCATAAGTTTATCCCCTGCAAACTTTTAAAAATATGTTGTTATCTATAGCAGGATATTAATAGGTTCAACTGCTATTTGTTTCTTTTCACATAAAGTAACATTAATGTTTAAAAATAAAATAGATTTTTAAAGTTAATTTCTGAAAAAGCATGTCAGACAGTGACAATTTGAATCCCGAGGCACTGTAAGTAAGCTTATGAGCTTTGAATTGGAGACATTTGGTCTATGTGATGTGTGTTTAGGCCTAGATCTACACTACCGAAATATCTCCCCTTCCTTCTAACTGGTGACAGCAGAATAATAGAGTTTTAAAAAAGTAAAATATTGGCATTTTCTCTAGATTTTGTCTACAATGTACAAAGGCCACAAAATGGAATCAATATGGCTTTCTTGTGAACAAAATCAGTTTAAGATGTTAATGCCACATCCCTTACATATTTTTGTTTTGTTACAGATACTGGTTTCTGTGTTGAGGATACTTTCTTTTGAACTGTGAATCATATCTCAAGACATGCTGAAATACACAGACACTTTGAGATCTTAAAAGACGGTTTTAAAAACAAGACACAGGGAAGACTGCATTAAGCTTTATCTCAGAGAAGAAAGCTTAGGACTGGTGAAGCACATACTCTTCTTCAAGCGTGTCTTCTAGTTTTTTGACCTGCTCTTTGATTGACGCAGCCTGTTGCTGAAGCAATTGCTTATTCTTGGGCCCCAGTGGTATCTCTGAAGCTTCCTTAACCAGGTTCTCAGCCTGGATTGCAATACTTTCTGTCCGCTTAGAAAATTCCTAGGAGAAAGATATTAGAGCCATTAGATCCACATTTTATACTCTTTAACCCTGTCCTCAAGGAAATTGCAATATTGTGAATAGTCTTCCCCAGAATAGAGGGGCAGCTGGCTGGCAGGATTTATACATAAATAGATTTATGTTGTTCTGAACAATAAAACTGATTTTTATATGGTCAATTTAGACACTTCACTATTTTTTCTCTATCTTATATAAACAACCAGTTCTATCTTCACAGTTACCCAGCAGTCCTCTTAGAAAATCTTTTCTCCCCTATTTCCTCCTTTGACTTATTGTTTAGAATTCTGAGCTATATTACAGTAGTTAACTTATCCATACGTATGTTGATTTATTACAGGCCAGCTCACAAAATGATCAACAGTGATCAGTTCTTCAATCATACAGATAATAACTTGTTAATACAATTGAGGAAAATCTCAAACAACGCAGAATACCAGTGATCTTTCCTGTACAGAAACGCCAGAAAGGTTTTGTTTACTAGTTCCCTGAAAAGAGATATAATCTGATCTCAATGCTGTTAAATCTTATTTTTTTTCCAATGCATATGCAACATGACAGAAAGAAGGTGAGTTTTCAACCCTTCAAATCTGGGCTAGAATCCCAGATGTGCTAATCACTGGTTGTTTTTCCATGTAAATGCAGATGATTGTGCTTGTCTTGAAAGGGTACTCTCAGCATTCCATTAGCAAATTCATTTTTAAGTACCCTACACTCTGGCAGGTACCAATTATCATTTTTATGTCCTTCATATAAAATTGAAGAAAATGGTTTATTAATTCTATTTAGGGATTTTCAATGATTCTGAGCTATTTTAATTCAAAAGTTAATTTAATATGCATGAGGCCCTGGTAAACTTTAGATGTTATCTGAATTTTGTCAGGTAAATAATGTGGAATACTAGATTAGAGAAGGTAAATCCAGTGATAATCTTGAATGAAGAAAATCAGTGTCTCAGTTCTTCTCATGTAAGAAAAACTCACAGGAGCTTTATAATTTTGATCATCAACTTACCTTCCTAAATAGGTAATGTAGAAAACCAACATAAATATTTGTAAAAAGTCAGATTTTTCACCCAGCATCTCCCAGAATGATTATAAAACTATAGTTACACAGCACAACAAATCCCACATTACCTACAACCATAATGCACCAATAAAAAACGTGGAAAAAAGTTACTACTAAATACTATTTAAGCTTCCTATTTAAAAGATGTATTGTCCTCACAGAAATATCAATGTCACTTCACAGAAGTAGCCTGCAATTCAAGAGAATAAAATTGACTAAGCACCGCCTCCTTATGGAAGAGAGCTTTATAGTATCCTAAAATATGATTTTTGCTGATGTCATAACATTAACTTCTATACTTAAAAGAACCCACCATTACCATCTGTGAACTCACAGTCATTTTAGAGTCAATTGTAAAGTCTAAAAATCTCAGCATAATCTCCGATTCCCATGAAAAGAATCAGAGGTACAAAATAGTGTCCCCCAAGCCTGAAAGAACCCAAGGAAAGTAATGTTTGAAAATGCTTATTTTGTTCTTAGAGTATTTTGTGCAAACTATGTGTAGGGAAACACAATGGAGAGGAATTCAAAGAGCAGAATGACATCTATAAGAAAAATGTGAAGCAAAAATGGAATAGCATTGTAAGGCTCATTGCCAAGTCCTAAGCAGGCAGAGGAGTGGTCGTGGGAAGCAAGGGGAGAGTATGATTTGCATCAGAGAAAGTGCAGTTGAAGCCAGGTTCTGTCCTTCACTAACTGAGTGACCCTGAGACCTGAAAAACTCTGAATTCTCAACTCCTGGCCAATAAAGCCATGCCTTGTAATGCAGATTCAATCTGACCGTGTTGTGGACACCCTTCAATACACTGGGGCCTAGAGGGCACAGCCACTCCAGGACTGTCACATAGAATACAGGTCGCAATATCAGTGCAAAGTGAGCACAGAAGGAGAGGAGAACAGTTATCCCAGATTACACACGCTCCTTTGGCAGAGGACATAAACACATAGAGAAGCCACTCGGTTTTTGAATGAAAATGTAACATAGTGCCTTAGAGTGCAGGCTTTGGATAGAGATCTTTAGGGTTTGAATCCTAATGTTCCTTAGTGATCAGGAGGTCAGGGACAACTTTGTGCCTTAGGTATCCCTATTTATACAAGAGGATTAATAATGAGGCCTGTTTGTCAGGAATGTTTTAAGAATCACCAAGTGATTAGGCCCGCATAGATGACAGACTTAATAAACATTACTGCAAATTATTAAATCACTCCAAAACTGTGGAAGATCACGGAGGATGAAGGAGAATTTTGATAATAAGACTAAAAATATGGCCTGTGTTTCATCTTTAGGCACTTTAACTGATCCTCGGGGATGACACAAGTGAAGTCACAGGGCTGGATTTCCCTGGAGGGAACCACCTATGGAAATCAATCCAGTAAGCATCTTTGTGTTTATAAAAGACATCTAATATACAATTTGGATACATAAAGTAATTGAAATTTAAAAATAAATTTTAAACAATTTCCTCTTTAAATGGCTAATGAAAACTGAAGAATCGAAAGTCTCCGGCCTTATAAAACTTCACACTCCTTAATAAATTAATAATAGGAGAAATGACATAAAATTAGCAGTATGAGACAGAGAAGCTTTTCCTAAGAAAACAGAAGCACAGGGGTTTCCTTGCTCAAGGTTGGGAAAGTATGGCCGCCAGGTCTTTCCCTGATACACTGGCTAATCCTTGGTTTCATTAATTCAGCCTTTCCCTCTCTTATCCTTTCTCCTCCTCTCTTTCTCTTCCTTCTTTCCAAAGACATAGAAAAATATTTATTTTGGAAAGGAACTGCACACTCAACTGCACCTCACACTATCACAAGAGGATAAACAAGAAAACACACTTTTGGGGGAAACAATATAAACAAGAAACACACTTTTGGGGGAAATGGCAGCCACCTTAAATGAGAAGCCTTAATCCTGTCTTTCTATAAACCTCAACTTGGCATAGTAGCAACCAAAAAAGCCCGAACGACTCCTCTAAATGCTTCATGCGAATGTATTGGCCTGCTCTAAATACCCAAGGTATTTGTGCTTCCATGTTAAAAACACTAAGTACACTCCTAACTGCTCTCTTTGATACCCATCTGGAATATCAAACTCACTGTGCCCAAAACTGAGTTGGATCTTGCCCCACTAACACTCATCCTTCCAATTCCCCTACTTGCTCTCGTTATCTGGTCAGGCCCCAAACCTGGTGCTTCATATTCTTTTCCTCTGCTCTATCCAGATACTTTCTCTACATTGGTGTCAACTTCACCTTATCTTGTGTACCTGATCCCATGCATTCACTGCCCCTACCACCTTAATTCCCATTCTAACTCCCATGTGCCCATATGTAGTAACTTTCTAACTGAATCCCAGTCTTTCACCCTTTCAATCAGTTTTCTTCATCTACTTAGAAACTCATCTCCCTAAAGCACAGCTCTGGTTGTGTGACTTTTTCTCAAAAATCTTCAAAGGCTCCAGCTCCATGTTTCCTAGAGAAAAAAGTTATAGGTCTTCTAGGACTATATGATATTGCCCAGTTTTGCTATGCAAATTCTCATTGCTTTATCTACTTCACCATACAGGATCCTGGTGTCCAGCACTCTGACACCCCATGCAGTTTCCCTTCCTAGGAATTTCTCTCTGTTCTAAGCTCCAAGCTCAGCTTTCCTAAGGTCCCCTGCCCTTTGCATTTCAGATTCAAATATCATTGCCTCAATAATTTTAAAAATATACATATCTGTTAGTGAATTAACCATTTCTCAATTTCTTGAAAAACTTCACCTAGATCTTAATGTTTAAATCCTACTTATGTTTTCATTTCCCAATATGTCAAAGAGTAAATAACAACTACTGATTAAATAATAATAAATAATAGAAACAATGGAGGACAAATAGTATGTTCATTGTAATAATGAGCACCAAGGAACCATGTGGTACTATTGATATACCTTTGTCTGTTGCAGTTCTGAAGATAAGCTTTCCAAACTGCTAAAACTCAGGAAGCGTTCATGGCTGGAACCAGTTTGAAAAAGGTATCTGACCACTGTCTCTTTGTTTGTCTCAAATCGCTCCCATTTCCTTAAGGTGACCTTAAATTCGAACAAAAAAATACATACATATATTACCAAAGTGTTTGGAAAAATATTGCTATATTTTCATTCATTCTCTAAACTGTCAACTTCCAGTGAATTTTCAGTTTAAATTTCACATAATCTCACTGAGTAAAGATGATTCCAAATCCAGTGTGGTGGTACACCTGTAATCCCAGCTACCTGAGAGGAGAAGGCAAGTTCCAGGCCAGTCTGGGCAACTTAGCAAGGCCGTGTCTCAAAATAAAAAAATAAAAAGGATGAAGCTCAGTGGCAGAGTGCATCTGTACCATGTGCAAAAAAGAGGATCCTAGTGTTTTCTGTAAGATTTTTTTTTTTTTCTGGGCCTCATGGTCTTTATCGAAACAGGGCACACAGACTAGATGGTTTCTGAGTCTCCCATCAGTTGTAACATCCTACCCATTAGCAGAAAGGAAGGATGGAGGGGGGTGAGGTGGGGAGGAAGAGAAGTGAGCAGGTGACAACCTCAAACTGTTTTTAAGGGAACCTGTCTACATCTCTATAAAGCATAGAGGTGCTTAAAGGAGTAGCTGCTGGACTGCCTGAAGAGTGAAATATATAATCAGATGTTGGATTCAGGCAGGTGTGGATCAAATCCTGGCTCATCATTGATCACTGCTGTGTGACATGGGGCCAAGTCCCCAAAGTCTTCTTAGGAAACTGCCATATTTTCATTCACTGCTGTATCGACAAACTCTTCCACACTGGCAAAGTGTGCTGACTTCAGGCCTCATAAGGCTGATAGGCTGATGCAAAGAGGCAGTTCATGTGAAGAATTTAACAGATGTTGGAGGATCAGAGGCAGAAGCAAAGGTTTGCTCCTGCTGATAGGAGACATAATTGGACGTCAACACAACTTAGGTCTCTACCAAAATGGCCCCAAGTGACCGGCCCTACCTGGATGCGGCGTTCCTGCCTCTCCCTGCCCTGCTCCACACTGGCCAGGGTGCTCTCTAGCTTCTGCAGCTCCTCCCGGCCAGGGCCAGCCAGCCCGCCTTCTGTCTGCTGCGTCTGCGCCATCTGCTGCTGTAGGTCCCTCTTCTTGGCTGAGATCATCTTCATCTTTTGCTGGAAGAAGTTGTTCAATAGATGGATGTAAAATTCACTCTCTCGGCAGCTAAGCTAAGCTGGGCCACAGCACCCACACTTATCAGAAGTACAGAAAAGTAGGGCCTTGTGCAGCACAGTCCTACACCGTTTTAAAGTGAAGTTTAACAGTTAAAACAGTAAGAATGGGGGCTTTGTATTAAACTAAGGTGGGCATTTTACATAAATATTTTATGTTTTTAATGGTAAATATAGCAATAATTTGGTTTTATGTTTTAATTGTGTGAAATTTGGACAACATTTAACATTTGGGGCAATACTTCAGAAAAAAATGTGGCTAAACAGTGCATTTGTCATGACTCCTCTTAATCCTTTTCAGCTGAAAAACCTGTAGTTCCAATTCTTCTGTTATCATTGATACTGTAAAAATGCAGATATTAAGATATTTCCTTCTGGGTGTATTATAAATAGTTTATGTGCTGAGATATTTTGAGGAAAGTTGTGCTTTAAAAGAAAACTTTTCACTGACGTATAATCCTCAAACAGAATAGCACACAGATCTCAAGTGTACAGCTTGAGTATACCTGCCCACAGAAACAAGTACCTGGTTCAGGAAATAAGAGAAGAGCTTGAAAATACTAATATGTATATTATACATATATTGATATTATACATATATATCTGCAATCTTACTTTTCTCTGAATTAAAGTAAACAGAAAACCAAATAATTTTACAACATTGAAGACAATGTAAAACAAAACATTGTTTTCTAGTCTCAGGCTTTGTATAATTATTAAATAAATTTATAAAGATTAGAGGTTGCTATTTTACACATACTTTTAATCAATTCCATTTTTGTATATATGGAAATTTATAATTAAGAATTTTATTTTTATGAATAAAGTATTTATTTATATCAATCATATCTCCATTTATATTGAGTTTGACAAGTAATACATTCCATTTATGAGTATATTTTAATGTCCACTACCAGACTGTCAGGAAAT
Organism: Marmota marmota marmota; assembly: GCF_001458135.2. Taxonomy (NCBI): domain Eukaryota; kingdom Metazoa; phylum Chordata; class Mammalia; order Rodentia; family Sciuridae; genus Marmota; species Marmota marmota. The sequence continues at coordinate 66,594,266 of NW_025999842.1, forward strand.
AAGTTGATTGTTTATTGTCAGAGTCTGGGGGGATAGTTCAGTGGTAGAAAGGCTGCTTAGCAGGCATGAGGCCCTGGCTTCAATCTCTAGCACACACACACCCCGTACACACACAATATTTATTATCAGTATACATACTAGATTCCTTAACTTCTAGTTGTGATTCTTTATAAGTGTATATTCTCCTGAAAAGTCTGATACTTCAAAGAAATTATGTATTTAAACTAAAACGTGTTTGAAGTGGTAAAATGAAGACCTGTTTTAACATAATGAAAAGAGAATAGTGATCTCAAATCTGAAGCAATTTGTGTCTCTGTGATTTCTTCTATTATGAAAAGTACAATTTAGCCAGCTTCATGTAAATTTTTGCACCTAAATCAATTTACTCTCCACACTATTCCTTGAAATTTTTGATGTCATCAAATCATTCTTTCTAGGAATTTTCTTGGAGGATGTTCTGAATTATCTAACATTTAGCAGAGAGAATAGAAAACATAAGTGCCATATTGTTAAAGCCATTCAGCCAGGTTCCTTCCCTTCCTTCTTCTCCCCATCTCCTAGCCCAAGACTTACTCTTATCTCTCTGGTCTGTAGGGTTAGAGGGCATTTCTACCTGGTGATGAAGAAGTAATTGCTGTGCTTCAAACAGATTTTCAGTGTCCAAGATCTTCTCAGCTTGTTCCTGGACTTCTTGAGAGCCAGAAATTAATTCTTCAAGGGAACTTTTTACAATTTCTTTGTACTGAACACAGTCCCCAAAGTTGCTTAACATCTTTTCAACCTAGATTTTTAAAAAAAAGTAGAGTAAATCTTAGGTTACTTTGTGAAATTCATGTAATACTATTTTGAAGTATGATCAACAAATTAACATAGTATATATCTACTATGTACAAAGCGATTCCTTGATAAATGTACACATTGAGAAATGACTTCACCAATCAAGCCAATTAACCTATCTACCAACTCATACATTTAGTTTTCTGTGTGTGAAAGAACATTTTGGGTTTATCCTCTTAGAAAATTTCAAGGGCATAACATAACATGATTAACTATGGTGATCATATGGCACTGGATCTCCAGAATTTATTCATCTTATAATTTAAAGTGCATACCCTTTGATCAAAATAATCCAATTAAATTCCATGAATTTTTACATATTTTAAGAGTATACATACTGTCAGAATAACTAAAAATATATTCATAGATTCCTAATTTTATTCTTTCACATATTTTGAAGCTTATTTAATTATTATTAAACCACATAGCCACTTGTAGAAACTGCAAGTTTCAGTTGATTTGGTGCTTTCTGCCATATTAAAAACCTAATTTAAATACCAAAAAAAGGGAAAAAAAACCCAATTTCTTTGTATTTAGCAGTCAAAGCAGGATACTAAAACAATCCATTAAACATATCATGTGCCGGTTCTCTCTAATTATAATCTCATGACTAATACCTATTTGTAACATTGCTTTACATAGAGTTCATCCTATTTATTAAATGAGAAAACAATTGTTGAGAAGAAAAAGAATTGAAGAGTATTTGTTAAAAATGTACCTCCAATATTTCTAAATAAAACATAAATATAATTCCTAATTTTGTTGTTGGTTAGCTAATTCCCTTCCTCGCCATTTTCCTGAGTTTTAACTTTCCTCTTCTGTCTGATGTCTGCTTTCCCTAGATTGACCTAGAGCTTCTGTTTTCTCCATCTTCACATAGATCACTGGTTTCAGAGTTGATGGTCATCTGTCTTCCATGGAAGCCTTCCAGTTCGTCTTTCTCTTCTCCTATTTATTTTTCTTTGACCCTCTCTGGTCTGAGTTTGTCCAAGGTCACTTGGAGGATGCCCTTCTCCAAACAAGCCGCAATGAGAACCTGGGAGAGCCACAAACTCCAGATCTCAGCCTAGATCATCAGCTCTGTTGAGAGCAGTGACTCTTCATGTCACCCTACGAATCCACCCACAGCCTTTCCTTCTTACACAGACAATTGCAAATGTTCCTGTTCAGCATGAATTTAAACATTAAGTGGTTTGTTATCAAAGGAAGGACCTGGTTGTGCCCAGTCCATTTTCTTATTTAAGTCTACTTAATCAGAATGTGTTTTTCTCCGTTCTTCTTTTGTTTCCACTAAGTGATTAAGTAGAAAAAAGATTGCTAAGAAAAATTATGCAGAAGCTTAAGCTAGATGAGTGTGCAAAGAATTAACATCTGTGCAAGCAGACATTAGAGGTGGCCTGTTGCTAAGTCCCATGGACTTCACTAAGAGAACACTTGGGGGAAAAGCAAATTGCTTCATAAAATCTGACAAAAAACAATAATTTTAAAGGTCACCACATGTTTTGTGGGGGAGGAGCACATGATGTCACTGAAAGTCACTGTTAGATCTTGGCTCCAAGATCACCTTCAATATTCTAACTTTCTAAACTGTTGTTCCTTTTGCTGTCTTCACTAAAGAAAGAGCAGGAGGGCAAGGGTCAAATTTTCACCTAGAGTATGGTAGTGGTAACTAACTAAACTTGTCCATTGCTATGGAAGATGGGTCATCAAAGCTTTGAATCAAAGCGTTGAAATAGCTTACGTTCAATAATGCTATTTTCAATTTGTTCAAGATTCTTAAGAAAACTGTAATTTATATATATTTATAATTTTATAATTATATCAAATTTGTAATTTGATACAATTTATATATCAAAATCTTCACATCAAACTAAAGTCATAAGCAATCCTAAGTATTTGGGGCTTGTGTAAATTCCCCATTATAGTCTCCAGCAGAACTATCCACATGGATTAAAATTTATGAAGTTAGTGCCAATTATCAGGGAAATCTGTAGAGAATTCCAGATCTTCAGAATAAGAGAGTTTGTGGACATTTTGTAGTCATCCAACAGATAATTTTCTATGCAAGTTTATACTTAAATAATGTAAAAGAAATACTGGTAAACACCTGTTCTACTTTACTGCCTTACATTATCTTCCCACTCAAAAAACATTGGACTATACAACAACCGTGGGTGGAAGAGACCCAACTACAAATTAAGTAGGTGGGTTTATATATATATATATATATATATATATATATATATATATATATACACAGACATTGGAATTCCTATTGTTAAGCTTAAAATGAGCTGACTTTGGCTAACAGAGAATTTTCCTGACCTGTTGACTAAACGTTGGATATTTTATTATTACCAGCTACTGGTCATCAAACATTTACTCTGTCCAGGCTTTACACTGAATGCTCTGCAGACATTATTACATTTAATCCCTGTGGCTCCCTTTTGGGGTATTTTTAATAGTGTTTTACAAGTAAGAAAGTTGGGGCCAAGAGACATCAAATAACAAACTCAAGGTTATATAGGAAGCAGGACATCAGACAGAAGCTGTGGCCATGGATTTGTCTGACCCTTAAGCCTTTTTTCTAATCTTTATGATATAATTTAAAGTGACTATAAAATAACTGTAATTTATATACAGTTTATTTCAGCCCTGAGCAGAAATAAACTGCCTTAGTAAGAGAAAAAAAAATGTAGGCTGATAAACATTAACCTTTCCATTAATCTGAATTAATATATCCAATAATGGCATTGACCATAATTCAAATATCCCCAATTTTCCTCCAAATCTTCTCATAATAAATCTTCTCATAAATAAATGTGATCACTATTTCAATTAGTTTATAACTGTTTCAACTAGCTCACTTATATAATTACTTGCTAAGCTATTATCAAGAGAGACCCCTCCAGGTATCTTACCCCCAGAACTCTGTTTAGAGTGTGGATAAAGTGACATACCTCTGACAGCAAAGCCACGAGAGCCTTGAAAGAGCTAGACAGTTTTGCCAGCTCATCTCCTTGCTTTTGTGCTTCAGTCTCAGAAGAAACTTCAATCAAAATTTTCAGCCTGGATTTCAGCCAGCTGAGTGTCTCCCCTTTTTTGGCAACATCATTCCTGATCTCCTGGAATGAAAGAACACTTTTGGTGAGCAAAGTGCAATGGTGATTCTCAATTGTCAGCAGGAAAGGACTCCACCCAAGTCTTGCAGGGTGGATATAAGACAGCCAGACAGTCACTCCCTGATGGAGCACCTGCTTATTGTGCTTTGAGCACAAATTTTTAACCAAAGTCCACAGAAGAAACATTCTTCAATGTCAATAACTGCTGGGTAAAATAAGTTCTGACTATACCCCCAAAATCTTCTTCATAATTAGATTGGGTAGATACAAGTATTTCCTAAGCATTCTAAAGATGCTCCTAAAACTACGATAGAAGAAAACCAAGATATCCAAATAAGGCACTATAATATATATACTTTGTTACTTTACTTTCTGTGATCTGGAAGGAACATGGCAGAAAAGAAAAAGCATGATATTCCTAACATATTTAATTAGCTGTTTTCTTTTATCAAAGAGTTTAGTTACTTAATATTGTTATAGATGCTCTAAAGATTTAACTTCATTAACTTATACTTTTTCTCTCATTTTTTTTTTTAGCTTTTAGAAGTTAACACACCAAATATTAAGAGGTATACAAAGGATCACAGCTCTAATCAAAGCAGGGAGCGTTTATCATCCAAGACAATGCTGGAAAGACTCTGGGGCTTTGCACTTGCAGGGTTGGTGACCAGCAGCATGGTGACTGGGCAGTCTGTCCCTCCTACACCACAATCTTTGGTGTAGTGCAAGGGCAGGGGTCTCCAACACGCTGTCCCAGGGTTTTCCCAGGGCAAATGCATACCATCAGGAAATGGTTAATTCCAATCTCTGCATTCTAAGATGTAGTTTTTTGTGTATGTCATAACAGCAACCAGAAAAATATAGATATCTTCTATATGCACACCATGACATTATTGAGCAGCTCTAGTTTTGATGCAACTACATAATTTAATAAGAAAGAAAATAGAACTCAAAGGTTCATTCTCTTCTTAATGGAAATTACATGACATGCAAGGATTAAAAATGCTTAAAAGGAAGAGTTTTCACAATAGCAAGTAGAAGAGCCAAGCTAAGAGAATGGATGCCGTTTGCAGAAAGCTAACTGTCTTCAGGCCTGAAGCTCTGTCACCCTGGCTGGGTTTAGCAGGCTGTACCTCTGCCCAAGGCTGAAATAAACTGTCCAGCCTGAATATGATAAAGAAAGTTTTTTTTGGAGAGCTTGCCCATTTCCGTGATTTTGCATGGCTGAAGATGGACTGCATAAAAGCACACAGCCTTCTTATTTTCTGTGTCAGTTCTTAAATCTGTGCTGTTACACATGCATGCGTGCAATGTTCTGCTCAGCAGTCCCCATTGGCTAAAGATGCACTGGAGACCCTGCTGAGCATGATCTCAAAGCTTCTGTTGATTCAATAGAAAACCCACAGTTCTCCATAGTAATATGGGAAGACTTATCTTTAAGATAATTTTCAGAAAAACCAATATTTTTTTCCTAGAAAGAAAGAAAGACAACATTGTCCAATATTTTGTATTTATTACTGGAAATCATCCTGTGGCAGACAGTGGATCAGAACTTACATCGGAGGCATGTTTAACCTCGCTGTAGTTGGTAGTCTCAATGGCCTTATCCTTGAAGGCCTTCAACTGCGTCTCCTTTGCAGCTATCCAAGATGACAACTCAGAAAATCTGAAACAATGCAAGCATTTTCTAATTAAGGGAGAAAATTCTCTGGATGATTAGATTTTAGATTAGATTTCTATTTTGAATTTACCCTTGGAAATATAACAATCAAATGGATTAACTAATCAATGAACAAATTCTCTGGAAACTTTTACATGACACTCAGAGTACAGGTGTCCACCTCCGAGCTCAGAAACATGAAGGGGCCTCAGCAGAGGACAAAGATGTGTCTCAGGGCCTGAGCCCTTGGAGGAAGGAAGGTGCCATCTAAGGTCTGGTGCCTCTAAGAGGCTGGAGGCCACCTATGAGGGAGGAAAGGACTGACCAAATCGGCCTCAGAGACAGAACATCTGGCCCATGTGTCATAAAGCACTTCACCCTATTTCTAACTAACCCATTCTTTTTACCAATTGAAGCATTTTTTATACAAGAACATGGGCCAGATAACGCAATTTGATTTTCTTTATTGTGTGAAATAAAACATTCGTCATCTCTTGTTCTATAATAGTCTCTCAAGTAACAGAATCAAAATAGATTAGGTCCTTCTCTGGAGACAACCCCAAGGCTACCTGCTGGCGTAGTCTTTCCACTTGTCTGGGTCATCCACAAGCTTCGCATAGGTGCAGTCAATGGCAGCTCTGAGCTCTTTCAGGGCCGTGTGACAGGTTACAGGTGTTTCCCTTACTGGGTCCCGGACTGGGAGTTTCCCACACAGTTCTTCAATGAGTTGTAACCTTTTCTCACAGAGATGATGAGGACCTTTGTCACTGAAGAAAATCTAATAAGCAATAAATGTTTTTAGAATCCACATGAGAGTCATATAATACCTTAAAATTTCACAAAAAGACTAAAGGGAGAGTCCTGTAGACCACCAGTTGTAAGGTAATTACACATTTTTTTTTCATACTCAAAGCAAAATCTGAGCCCCTCCTTTAAGTAACAAGGCGCCTGCCCAGGATTACACATTCAGGGCAGGAGACCTACCCTGTGCTCCTTAATGATATTTTCACTGCCTTCCTGGGGCACCAGCTTGGTCTCTCTCTCCAGCTCAGCCTTGCATTCTTCTACAGAGGCTAAGAATCTCTTCTTCTCCACAGCAATCTTCAAATGCAGCAAATGATAAGGGGCCTCTCCTTGAAGATCCTGGATTCCATAGGAAAATCCAAGAAAACACACTCATGCTCCTGATTGTGTACATTTTCAGTTGAAGTGGCAAGAAGACTTAAAATATTTACTTCGTATATTGTACTTTTATAATTTGTGGGGCTGCAGTGATTCCTTTCAAGCCTGCTGTGGGTCATGTGTCTCCACAGTGATCTTTTGGTTTAATTTTTACATTAGTGCTGCACAGAATGAGTGTTCCTATTTTTCAGATTAGACTATTGAGGCTCCAGGGTAACTGAAAAAGCTAAGGGAAAACTTGAGGAAATTTTATTAATATCCATCCCCCTCCCACACCAAAAAAACTGAAACAAACAAGGATTAAAAAGCCCAAAAGAGCTGACCACCTGCCCGTCCTCCTCTGATTAGACCATGCATTGAAAAAATAAGCAAGCAAGTGTGCAACACATAACCATCTAATGTTCTCTTCTCTTGATATAAACATAGGCTTCCTTATTACTTTTAGTTCTATAACTTATTAATTTTAGCCAACTTGAATCCTCTAGCACTTAAAAGGATTAGTTTGGGAAAGAATACTAATTGATGAGAAAAATGAGCTTGGACTATGGAAAGACAAGGACACTTCAATTAAAGTGTCGATCCATGATACATTTAAGGTATGCTGAACTTCAAAGGCACTTAGAGACCTTGGATTTCTTTGAGAATCTCTTGTTTAAATGAGTCACTTTAATTTTCAAATCTAGAAAGCAAAAGTGGTACATGTCTTTCCACTGTGCTTTTCATGTGCACAAAAGATGATGTTTTAGCCCATGTTACTGAGACTTAAAAAATCTAGAAAGTAACCTAACCAGATGGAGAGCTGTCAATCTGGCAATCCCCAAGGCTCCTTCACATAATGCCATGAACTGTCACCTTGTGCAGCATGCACTCTCCTGTAGCTGGGGCAGACTTCTTGCCCTCTGCTTGGGGAGGAAGGCCCTCAGCCTCTGCAAGTTGATGTACCCATTTCCAAAGGGCTCTGTGTGCCAGGCCCACCCTTGCTTCCCACAGTTCCTCCACAGCATGTGACACTTGGATCACACTGGGCTCCAAGGGATCCTGATGCCTCCCACTTGCACTCCACCTTCCTCTCCACCCCAACATCTCTGTGTTTTCTTTGAAGTCCTAGCTCAAAATTGTCACTCTATTCACTCTTCTCCATTCTCCAAGTGGGTCCACCTCTATCTTTCAAAGCTTCCATAAATATAACATTTATACATTTTGAGCTTATTATATACTACACTTTTATCTTTTGTGACTAATTATCTCCCAAACTGAAATCTAATAAGCTTTTTTTGTGGGAAAAGGAATATGTTTTGTTCATTTCTGAATTTTTACCCAATAGATACTTTTATTTATATTTTTACAATATAGCTATTTATATTAGATGATAAAATCCTTGAGGACACTATACACACACACATAGGCATACATATATAATTTAATATTTAATAATTTATATTGTCAATGTAGCAATAGTGTATTATAGTAGTAATATATTATTATTAATACAATAATTTATATAAGTAATACACATACAGTGATTTTATTACACACACACACACACACACACACACACATATAGTGATTTCACCAGTAGACCTATCATGATTTATTCAACTGAGAAGAGTTTATTAAATGTCAGTTGAATAAATTAAATGCCCTCATCACACAAGCTGGAAAAAAAAAGAGCACTTAAAACATATGATAAAATTTATACTACTGTGAAATAGGCATAACGAAATTCTACCATAGTTTATTATGTTTTACTCAAGTTCGGTTTTTTCAGAAGTATCAAGGTGGCTTTCCGTGAGTTTCTTGATTTCCCGCCCTGCATCTCTGCACCCTCACACTCTCTCCCTTCCCTCCTGAAGCTGTCCCAGCGTCCCCAGGTCCTGACTCACCTTCCATTGTTTATGGAGCTTTCTCACAGCCTCCTGCAGCCCCTGTTGCTCCTGCTCAGGGAGGATGTCCGTGAGCTCATCGCAGGCTTTCAGGAAAGCATTGAGGACTCTCTGATCCAGCTGACTGAAAAACTCCTGGCAGGGAAGAGCCAAAGTGGTCAAGATGCTGGGCAGAGAGACAGCATCTGAGCCAGCTGCTGCCCTCTTCAAAAATTTGGAACATTCCCTACTTTTTTTTTTTTTATTTTCCAGGAATAAACTATAAGCATCTATCATTAGAAGTCAGAAGTTTTCATATTTGAAATTTGACCATTATGTTTTGCACTTCAGTAAAAACAAAATCATTGCAGCCTTCAAATTCAGTGGAATATTCTAAGAAGCCAGTGGAAAAATTCTGAAACCTTGATTCCATAGTGATAGAGTTTTTCTTCCTCTTTGGTAAAGTCAGAAGGGCAGGAAAAAAGCCAGCACTAAGTCTCTTAACTCCTCATTTCTTGACCACAGTGCATTCTGGGCCCTGGTGATTCATTATGAGCCATCCCTCATTTCCCCACGTGCACACTTGAACACACACACTATGGATGGGACTGTGTCCTCAAATTCCTGTGTTGAAGCCCTAACCCCAAATATGATGGCATTGGAGATGGGGCCTTTGCAGGGTACTGAGTTTTAGATGAGGTCATGGGGGCAGAAACTTCATAGTAGGACCAATATTTTCATTGAAGAGGACAGCAGAGAGCTTGCCAGTGTGTTTCCACAAGGACATGGAATAGGCAGCCAGAAAGAGGACCCTCGTCAGAACCCTACCATTCCAGCACCCTGATTTCACACTTCCAGTCTCTACAACTCTGAGAAGTAAATCTGTCATGTAAATCACACAGTCTATGGTATTTTGTCACGACAGTCTGAGTAGACCAATAGTGTGTACAGACATGTGACCAGGTCTCACAGTCTCAGGAGTGTGACTGCAGGGACCTTTTGAACAGTCATTCTGAACAGAGGTGCCACCTAATACAGGTATATAAACTGAATGAGATGCTTTGTGCTTCATGGTGACAGACTTTGACCCTGAGTTCAGAAAGCTGCATCCCAAACACATTGGGTCATCATTTCAGAGTGTGGCTTAAATACATATCCACTGAAATTTCAGGAAAAAGATTCAAAATACATGTTCTGAAAATGTCACTCATATCCACATGACATTTCATGTATTACTAATGTTCCCAATACAAATATGATTTAAAGAAGTAAGATAAACATGAAAATGGCCTCACAAGACTGGGACAAATTTTGTTATGAGCTACTGGCCTTCAAGTCATCTCTAACATGAATTAGCCTCTCACCTCAAATTGTCTATTTTATAAAAAAACAGAGTTACAGAAGAATTTCTGAGCTAAATAATGAATTTGTAATTTCGAGAGGCCGAATTATCCTGACTCTTTAATATTCCAGGGGTTTAAGAATGGTCTCAGAAATGGGTGGTTATGATTTGGATGTGAGGTGTCCCCCACATTGTGTGAGACAACGCAGGGACATTTTGAACAGTCAGAAGATAAATGATTGGCTTGTGAGAGTCTGAACCTAATTAGTGAATTGATCCCCTGGTAGGGATTAACTGAGTGGTAACTGAGTGGTATAAAGTGGTAGGCGTGGTTGAAGGAGGTGGGCATTGAGGGGGTGGCTTTGGGATATATGTTTGTATCTGGCAAGTGAAGACACCTCTCTCTCTCTCTCTCTCTCTCTCTCTCTCTCTCTCTGTGTGTGTGTGTGTGTGTGTGTGTGTCCTGATCACTAGATGAGCTGCTTCCCTCTGCCACACTCTTCCACTGTGATGGTCTGCTTCACCTAGAGCCCTGAGGAATGGAGCCTGAGATCTATGGATTGAGACCTCCGAAACCGTGAGCCCCTAAATAAATTTTTCCTCCTCTAAAATTTTTCTGGTTAGATCTTTTAGTCACAGCAGTAAAAAAGGTGACTAAAACACAGGTGAATCAATTTGCTCTCGGAGTCCTTCTTGCCCCACATTTCTCAGGAAAGCATTGAGGACTCTCTGATCCAGTTGACTGAAAAACATTTCTCAGGTCTCATATCTAAAATGCTCCCCACCTTCCCAACTCCCCACCCCTCCCCCTCTGCATTAGGTGGCACACTGGCTCTTTGGATATTCTCATCCAAGAGCAGGTGTCCATGCACTGGGGCCAATGCACCACGGAGGGCAGACTCACAGTGTGTTTCGGCAGCAGCTCTTCGGGATCCCCCTTCTCCTCAAGGCCCTCCTGTGCGACCCGCAGCACTTTCTCCAACTCTGCCCGAGACTCCTCGAATTTCTTCATCAAGCGACTGTTGGTTTCCACATGCTTCTTCCAGTCCCCCGTTTTCTTTACCATATTCTTGATGTAAAAGATATAATCATCCCTTGGTATCCTTGGGGGATTGTTTCCAGGACCCCCAAAGATACCAAACCCACAGATGCTCAATTCTTTTACATAAAGTGGTGGAGTACTTACCCAGACACATTCTCCTGTATTTGAGAAATCATTTCTCAGTTACTCAAAATATCTACTATAATGTAAATGCCATGTAAATACTTACTATATTGCATTGTTGAGGAAATAATGACAAGAAAAAGAAGGCTGTACATGTTCAGTATAAATGCAACTTTTCACCCAATTATTACCACCTCCTGGTAAATCTGCAGATGTGGAATCTACAGCTAGAGAGAACTGACTCTAATCATAATAGGATGCTGCTTTCTCACTGCTGAAAGCATCATTTGGTCCGGTAGTATTATGTACTTTTTTTCTTCAAAAAACACTTGGGAGGAAGATACTTTATTATAAGAATAATTAACTCTTTTTAATTAATATTAAGGAAAGAAGAGGTAAAATGTTTGCCTTCTAAATACTGGAAGGTGAGGGATTTTGGCAAGAAGTGGAAATTACTTGTCCTTGTTCTGTATTTTTGTGGGCTCATGACTGTAGGGCAAGGAGAGCAGATTACCTGAAAAGCAACATGAACATCAGCAATCTGTCTTTGTAGCTTCGTCTGATCAAAATGCTTTAACACATTGCTCAAGGTCACAAATTTTTGAATGGTTTGACTGCCTTTCTCAACAAGCCCCAAGGTTTTCTTACAGGTTTCTTGACAAGCTAGCAGCTCCTACAAGGAAGGGAAACCCACAATAATATTATATCCAGGAGAGACTGAAAAATAAAGGAAGAAAAGGAAAACGAAAAGGGGGGAAGGATGGAGGGAGGAACGATTACAAATAACAAGAACAGCTTTAAATAGCTCTGAGGCTTTTGATCAGCAATAAGTAAAACCAAAAGTACAGAGGAACACTTTTTTCCAAAAGAGCTCAATTTTAAGCAATCACTGAAGTCAGTGCTTTTTATACAAGGCATTTAAATGTCACAAAGAGTTTTTTGAGATTTTTATATTTCATGCACATCTTATTAACATTAAGAAAATGACAAAGCATCAAAATTGTTATTCATCCAACTGGTGTATCGAGAGAACAATCATAAACACAATCTACATAATCAGGTTTTAATAAGATTAAATTAATTTAGCATCAATGAAAATCACTTTCTTGAAATAATCAGATGTAGCAGTTAATATATTATTTGTATACACTAAATTTATAACATTTGAATTTCTAAGGTTCACATGCTTTCAGCCTTATTAATGAAATAGCAAACTCTAGATCCTAATTTTTTAAAAAGGCAGCTGACCATTAGGCCTGGGGAAGACTTGCAACTGTCATACACTGCAGTGGTGACCAACAGCCTTTGCCCTCTGACTACCAGCCTGACACTGTAGCAATTTTGACAGTATAGAGTTGAAATAACCCATCCCAACAAGGTACTCATTTTTGCCTTGAATTGAAACAACATGAACTTAAAAACCCTTAACTACTTTGAAAAAATATATTTCAAACTGCTCATGTGGATGCCATTTTTGTTCATCTATATTCACATATAAAGAGCTAGCAACTCTTAATATTTTTGTTTTGTTTTTGTTTTGGCAAGGACATATTTTTTTTTCCTTTTGAACACTTTGGAGGTTTAAGGGATAGCTAACATAAGTTAAAAATATGTCATGAGTATTATTAATATTTATAATTAATAATAAACATTAATTATGCAAAAATTGTTTGATGGCAATTTACAGCAATATGTAGGAAATGGCACTATGTCCCCCAGTGAAAGAATCCTTACCATATGAGGAGGTGTCACTAAAATGAGGTTTGGTGATATGATGATTATGGCTTCAATACTAATGGCAATAATAATGCTACTAATAACAGAATACATTTTATTAGGTATCATCACTTTTGTTTAAGGACCAGGACCGTTAGTTAAATAAGGCTTCATAATTTTTTGGCATCAGACCTAAGATCTAAGTATCTGGGTGACTTGTTTCAGATACTCTGCTTTTTCTAAGAAGTGAATTTGTCTCCTTCCAGGAATCCATTTCAATTAGTTCAGTGGCAACTTTTCCTACATTAGTTTTATCTTCATCTGAGATGGGCTCATTTATAATAAAGCAACTAAGCCAGTCAATTAACTGAAACACTAAGAAGGCTATGCATACAGACCTGTTCACTAAACATGAGACAAAATATCAAGGATTACACCAAAAACGTTTTCAGAGTTTGTGGTTGTATAAACAGATTGATTCCCAAGGTCAAAGAAAAGATATCACAAAATATAAGATTGTAGACACTTAATAGAAATGGAATAAATTATTTATATTGTACATGTGTTTGTGTGTGTGTGTGTGTGTGTATAATGTATATATAACTCCAAAGACTCAAGAGATAGAGAAACATATACTTTTTTTAAATGAAATTCTCCATTTTGTCAGTGAGGTAGCAGGTAATGACCAAAGATGATATGCAGGAAGGAGCACTAAATGATCCTCTGCCCATCAAAAAATGTCTATATAAAGATGAAAAAAATTAAATATATATTTTCTACCCTTTAGAAAGTACAAGGGAGAATTTATTTACACTAAACTTTTTGTGAACTTTGTCAAACATGATCCCTAGATTCACTGGTAGAAAGATAATACTAGAAAATTAAACACAAAGCAGAGAGGATAACAGAAGGTCTTTCTATCATGGGTGCTGGTTTTGTTCCAAGAGGCAACAGTAGACTTGGTTCTACTTCAGAGATATACTCCTTGTTTCAGAGACACAGTGTGAACTTTCATTGTCAAGCTTGGAGTTCAGAAGGCACAGCAGAGGCGTGTGAGGAGCAAATGCGCATAAATGTCTGCTGAGTATAGCCAAGTTCAAAGAAGTCAGAGGCAGGCATTCCAACACACTGGTCTTTGTAATTTTGCTCAACTCAGGAAACTTCTTAATTCAGATGATTAGAGCCCCACTCTGAGCCCCACCTGCTCTAAGCCCCTAAAAATGGGTCAAACCCCTCCACCAGCTGGGTTTTCATCTTTACACAAAATGTGCATTATTGTTTTGAGTTATTAGTACTGTATTATTCTCAAAAAAATGTTTTCATTCTAACTGCACTTCTTTTACTGTAAGCAGCACTGCAATTTTATTACATGTACTTTAAAATAATTATGTTTCCCCAAAAGGTATTTTCTTACCTGATGTTTTTGTTTAAAAAGAGCACTAGATTGTGCCTCACGCTCAAGAACTGTTATAATGTCATTGATTTTTCCGAGTAAGTCATAGAAAGATGTTATCTGCTTTTCTAATTCCTCCAATGGAACCACCAGCTGCTGAGACTCATACAGAAGTGGGGAGTAGCACTCTTTGACCTTTAAAAATACAAAAACAAAAATCCCATGAAAGGTCATTAAGTCCAACACCGGCAGGGCACTATGCATAGCTTTCAGGAACATTTTACTTAACGACATAGTCATTTGGTGTTTGTGAATTTCTAAAGCCATTTCTTATTGATATTTCCTCTGTGTTGTTAAATTTTGGTGTCAGAAATCCATACTGCTGTACTACTAAGAAAAATAAATGACGATGGGGTTTTCTCATGAAAATTCATCCGAGTCCTCCATCTGGATAGCACTTTTCCATCTAAACAGTGGTTGTCAGGGAAGCAGATGGCATCAGATTCCCTTCATAAACCATGCAACTCATTTTCACTTTGAAATATGACCCAAGATAGTCACAAATTATGACATCACTTCGTGACCTGTGTCTTCCAGCTTTATTTTCAGGAACTCTCCTACTTGAACCCTGAGTTCTGACAAACATGCACCTGCTAACTCACGCTTCCCTGATACCCCTGCGCTTTCCTACATCCCACTAATTTAACCACGGATATTCCCAGGCCAAGGGATATCTCTCCAGGCGAAACTGACCCAGCCTTCTTCTGTCACTTGTCTCTAAAATAATTGTTGCTAGTCTATGCATCTGCAATACATTCATGATGAAGCCATAAGCTCCTGAAGTTCAAGAGCTCCATAGACTGTCTGCCTGCCTACCTTGATGCTGGACTCCAGGATCTGCCAATTTTCAGGAACTGCTCAACCCTTTTTATTTACCTATAGTTGCCTCCAACTATCATCATCATTATTATAATAATTATGATTCCAAGCAACTATTAATGCTTTCAGACAGGTATGGAAAAGAAATTAATCAGCATTTATTAGTAGAATGTTTTTTTTTGTTTTTCATAAAATACAAAGATGAGAAGCTAAGTAAAATCAATAATATTCTAAAAATAATCCCTGAAGTAGATGAAAACATTTTGTTATAATCTTAAATACATAATAGTATAAGCTAAAATATTTTCATGTTTTAGAATATACTGCCTGAAGGATCAAAAGAAAGAAACTCTCTCTGCATCAAGACTGCTAAAACCTGCTTGAACTAAATAAACTACAAGAATCAATGAATGTGCATAAAAAGCAGTGAGCTTCATTGATTTTTCCTGGTGCAACAGAAAACCCATCAAGATGCTGCATCTGAACCAGCAATAGGAAAATGTAAAGGCTTAAATGTATCTAAAGGTACAATTTGCTCTCTCAAGTCTTGCCCTAGACCACACCTGGCTCAGGCTAATAAGTGCAAGCCCAAGAGTCAAATTACCAACTCGAAAGTGTTGACTTTGATTGATTTTTTGTTTTGTTTTGTTTTGTTTTCAAACTAGGGATCAAACCCAGGGCCTCATGTATGTCAGGCAAATGCTCTATGCTCTATCGATGAACTACACCCCCAGCCTGAAAATGCAACTTGGAATTGCACCTACCCTTTGGCAAATTTTGCTGTCAGCCAGTACTATTTTTATCTATTACCATTAAATTATAAAAATTCGAACTTGAATGTTGAAATAAAATGAATTGAAAATCAACTTTCTAACATACATTAGACTGAACAAGTTCTTCTTTTTTCATGACCAATGTGTTCCTATTTTCATCCTCTGTCTTTCTTCCTCTTTTCAGTAATTCTCCACTACTGATTTCACTTAGGTTATTCTCTTTTTTTCCACTTTCCCTCTTCTACTTAATAGATATGTCTACTTTCTTTTCCTTTATTTTCTAATTCCTTATAATGTTCCTATTCATTTTAAAATCACTCCTTTCTCTACCTTTAAATCACCCAATCTAAGTAGATTTTACAAACAATGTTATCCTCCTAAAATTAAAATTTAGATAGATTAAAGACCCCAATGAAACTTCCTAAGCTTTTAAGGAAAATCCCCCAATTAAGTAGAAAAGGCTTATGGCTACTCTTTATAGCTATCTAGTGCCTGCACAGAAATGGCAGAAATGGAAATATGTTAAACCTACGGTGAGCTCTGTGAATGAGGGGGAAGGAATTTTATTGATTTGTGGTTATGTTAGCAGGAAAGAGCATAAGTAAGCTTAGAATGGGGGTACAGCAAATAAATCTCAATAAATTCTCATTAAAATATATGCTCTCCTCCTTTCCTCTTTTTCCTCCTCCTCTTCTTTCTGTTTTACCACATGTGACTCTTCTCCAAAAACATCTTTCTAATAAAGTATAGCTATTGCACTTGAAAGTTAACAATAGCTGATTACCAAGAGGTAATACTTGGTATCAGCATCATAGTTTTATTTTAAAAGTTCATACCCAAGTTACTAAATCAGAAATCCCAATAAGAAACAAAAGCAGGGTTGCTGACAGGGAGCCAGAGGCGGCAGGAGACAAGCTGAAGGCGGCTCGGGTGCCACTCTACATGCTGTGCATGGAAGTGTTACTCTCGCACCTTGGCTAGCTGCTCTTTGAGCCTGGACATGGTTGCAAACATCTCGCTGGCTTCTTCTTGGGGGCTCTCGTTGGCAATGAGATGTGCTGTCTTTGTGATCATCTTGTACTGGGCATCCATTACAGGCACCCTCTGCTCAATATCCTGCATGAATCATTGAAACAGCTCAATTAACACATGACACATTTCCTTTTAATCTCAAGATTCCACAGAAGGCAAAACAAAAATCAATATGCACTTTATGAAATTCTATATGCGTAGAAAAGTTTTCAAGGTTCTGGCCATTGCTTTTCCTTCATTACTAATATATTGTTACGGGTCAGGCTACATGGGCAATGACCAAACAGACTCCATTTTTTTCCTTGAGACCCCACATCATATAAAAAATCCTTTTCCCATGGAAAGCCCCACCTCTGTACCCATCAACAGTTGCTTAGCTAGCGTGTTTGGCAACACAAAATGGTAATTCTTATACAATGTAAAAGTGTTCTCTCTTTGGTTCCCATTTTTCTTGGACAATGTACAGAGATTGATTGTCTAGATGTTAGTAACGATTCTTTAACTTTTACACAATTAGGGATGTTTTGGCCCACTCTCTTTGCTGCTTATTATTTTATATCTCATGACATTTATGGTTTTGAATCATAGCAACAGCCACTTATGCTTTAATATGGTTTTGGACTATAAAATGTGCATTCAAATCCCAGGAAGGGGTCGAAGGTTGTAGACTTGCAGCCTACCCCTTGGCCTGCCAGATGGTGGATCTGGACCACCAATTGGTGAATCAAGTTTCCATCTCCTGCTTTAAGATCAACTTGGTGATTTATTGCAATCTTGCTCTAACAATATAGGCAATATTACACAGATAAAAACTTCCCTTTAAAGGTGACCAGCTATCATTAACATAAGGACTAGGTAAATTAATCTTTATGCTTTTGATGAATATGTTAATGTAATATAGAAATACTATATCATGTAAATGTATATTACCAATGTGGGGAAATTCTGACTTTAAAACTTATTTTTTTTCCTTAAAAAATTTAAACATTGTCATTGCAGAAAACTTATAAATTAGAGATACTAAAATAATGAAAGTTTAGGGAACATATATATAGTTTTCTCACACAATAATAGCCAAAGCCACTATCTCATCATTATATTATTAATGTTTCTTTCTGGTGTGTGTGTATATACCCATTGTTTTATTTTTACAAGAACAAAAATGACAAGTTGTGGTTTGCTTTTCTCACTTAACAATATACTATAAAATATTTTCATGCTATTAAATATTCTTCCACTATTTCACTTTTGAGAGCTATAGGCTGTTCAAAGTACATAAATACCACAGTTCATGTAATAAATCCTTTTTTGTTAGATGCATTTATATGGAGGTACCACCTATAGATGTCTCCTGGTTTTGACTAGTGTTTTACAATTTGATTGTAGGAAAAAAAAGATCTCCAAATTGAAAAATTATTTTGAGGTTGCTTCATATGACTAAAACTCTCTCTTTAAAAAATTCAAGTTTTTTTTTTTTTTTTTTTTGTTTTTGTTTTTGTTTTTAATGGAAGGCATGAATCAGGATGGACCTGTCAAAATGATGCCCAGGAAAAAGAGAGACAGCTTTGATAATGATTTTGCAAACTTGCTGATTTTTATTTTCACAAGAGGATGGAGTTTTCATTTTATGACCCCAAAACCCCTCACCTCTAAGTCTTGAATTAACAACTTGATGTTAATAAAAGAGACGTCGAAGGGCTCTGAAAACTTCTTATGGGCTTCAGTTGTGAAAACAGAGAGGGTAGTAACACAGTCTGTATATTCCTTCTTCATTCTGTCCATCTCATCTGCTCGAGCATACTGTGAAGAAAGGAGGTGGAGAGCATTTGAAAGCCATTAAGCTGTAACTTGAGAAACCCTCAACCTGCACTTTGACATAATGTCTTATGCTCTTGGATTGTTATATGGTAAGAGCCTCTAATTCCTGATTCTTATTTTAGACAGGTTTGAAGTAAGTCCAATTACTTTGAAAGGAGAAAAGGAACCAGCATAGCAATGCAGAAGTATGATTTGAAAGTGAATCATTCCATACAAGTAGGCTCCATATGTTAACATAATCCTTAATCAAACTCTAGACTTCTGTGACATTCCGCTATTACAAATGGAAAAGAAGGAATAATCAACTCTATCATATATTGGTTCTAAACACTTCTTTATTCTGTCTTAATAAGCTCATGCTATAAAAGTAAAATTGCCTCTAAACAGATTGCTTATCACCACATTTACAACACAGACACGTTTGAAGTGAGTACAGATTTGAAACGTACTTGCTTGACTTCCATAAACAACTCCCTCCACCTCCCATTGAGCAGTAGTAATTGCTGCTTAAGGTCACGGGAAACCATCTCATCACAAGTTTCAATTAGAAAATTGCCGGCATCATTCATGGCGGTATGCTGCTGAATCCAATGAGGCAAATTTCGAAAAAAATCCTAAACAACAAAGAATATGTTATATTGTAAGACATAAATCAAATATTAGTAACAGATATAAAAGTGACCAGACTATGAAATATCTGCATTCTAAAGTGTGTGTAAATTTTAAGCCTTAAATCTCTTTCAAAATACATTTTTTTAAAAGAGCAAGAGTGTGAAAAAGAGAGAGAGAGAGAGAGAGAGAGAGAGAGAGAGAGAATTTTTCTAATATTTATTTTTTAGATTTCGGGCAGACACAACATCTTTGTTTGTATGTGGTGCTGAGGATCGAACCTGGGCCGCACACCACATCCCCAGCCCCTCAAAATACAAATTTTAAATAAAATTTCAAAATATGAACTAGAAGCACCAAGTCTCTTTTATTGACTTTGGAAATTGTCTTTGGAGATAGGGTCTTGCTACGTTACTCTGGCTGGCCCTGAACTCCTGGACTCAAGAGATCCTCCTGCTTCAGCCTCCCAATTAGCTGGGACTATGGGTACATGCCACTTTTCCCTGCCCTTAGTATCTTTTATAGGAATAGTTATGCTCTCTCTTTTGCTGAAAAAGAAACAGAATATGGTGATTCTTTTTTATTTCCATTTTGCAGTTGAATAAACAATGAATGAATTTCTGTAAGCATCAGAGGTTTATTATGCATAGCATTCAAACAAGGAAACACTAGTGCCAGGGAATGTAAGAAGCATAATATATAACAGGGAAATAAACAGCTTTCTTAAATTTTTTAAATATATTTTTGAATTGTTACTTTTGTTTAAAAATCTGTGTGTGTGTGTGTGTATATATATATATATATATATATATATATATACACACACACACACACACACACACACACACACACATATATAATATTAAGATAATTAACAATTATGGGGATAAACATCAATTGAAACATTTCTAAATTAAATATTTGCATCAAGAACATTTAATACAGTAACATCCTTTGAAGCTGATTTATTGCCAAATTTGCAGCCTTAAGCAAATAAGAATGTTTCAAACTCATTTCAAATTAAATGCATGTGTTCACATATGCACACACACATACATCACAGTAAAAACCAAGGAAAATTCAAACTTCATTTCATAAGCCATGTGTGGGAGGATTTTTCTACATAAATAGATGAGAACATTTCTGTTTCTGGTGGTTATATTCTTTGATCAAATTAACACATATGACATCTACCAGGGCACTGCTGGTCTGATCAGAAAAGTGTGGGTACTTAGTTATGTCTTGTGTAGATATTAAAAAATGTTTAATTCATATGAATAAAAATGAGAAAAACACTTAAAAACAATAGATTTACTTGTGCAAACAATAACAGATGATCCAATCTTGGGTGGCAAGCACTAATTTATTCTTTTTTTTTTTTTGAGATAGGATCTTATCACATTGCTCAGGCTGGCCTTGAACTCCTGGTTCTCCTGCCTCAGCCTCCTAATTACCTGAGATTTTTAGGCACGTGCCACTGCAACTGGTAGCAGTAATTAATGTATGTATCATATGTAAGACCAACATTTTAATCTTTTACATATACATTGATATTTCATTGAAAATATCAGGTTTCCATTTTAAGATCTATATACATAACTCAGTCCATTGATATTTATATATAAATGACATTCAAATGAAATAGTAACCCCCCCATGTGCACACATATATACACTTGTAACCAGTGAAAAAAGAAATCACTTCTATATAGATTGAGGGTTGATGAAGTCCAGAACTGAATCTCTAAAGAGTTAAAAATGTGGTGGTCCAGCTGCTTGATGGTGTATGCTACCTCACAGATTCAGTTCTATGTTATTCAGTGTTGTTTTCAACTTCTGTTAAAGTAGAAAATCCACCAAGAGTGGTGTCTAAGATATTCCCCTCCACATACAGAGCTTCCTGAGCACAGGGCTATTGGCACTCAGGGGATCCTGCTGGACACCACCCCCATCCATTTATTGGTCATCTGAATATAAAAGTCATATGTTAAACTGACCAGGTTGGGGACTGTTTTAACTGAACTTTAATTAACCAGTATTTATTGGTCTACAATAATTTACTAACCTGAAAGTGAAACTTTTAGGGCAAAGTGAGAATTCTTGAGTCAAACTTGAGTCAAACTTGCAAATATATAACACTCCTTAGTGAACTATGCTGCAAAAACTGTCTCTCATAGCCTGGCATAGCAGAGCACATGTGAAATCCCAGCAACTCCTGAGCTGATATAGGAGGATCACAAGTTCAAGGTCATCCTAGGCAACTTAGTGAAATCCTTATCTTCAAATAAAAAGGGCTGGGGAATCTAGCTTAGAGGTAGAGCGCTCCTGGGTTCAATTTCCAGTACCATACATAGAAAGAAGCCTTTTACTTCTAAATTCCTGTCTTTTCCTTTTGTATGAGACAGTCTTACCTTTTTGGCAGTTTCTGATTGACTTAGCATTTTTTCAGCATCCTCTAGCCAGGCTTGAAGACTAGCCACTGTGTTGCCATAGCGATCCCAGTTAGAGATCACTTCCTCCAGCATGCTCCTCACACTCCGTACTTCAACTGAGAGATTCCTCCACTGAGCTGTGGTTTCATTCATGAATTTCATCACATTCTCAGCTTCTTCCACTGCAAAGATAAAACCAGTTACAATTTTTATTTTGTATTTAAAATCCTCCATGCCTTTTTTCCCCTGTGGTCTTATATATTGGTGTGCATGCAATAGTATTAATCACCAATGCTAGAGTTCATTTCCAACAATTATGACATATTTACAAATTGAAAACAAATACATTTTACAAACTGTATCTTCACACTAACATAACCTCTCATTTCCCTGATTGTGATATTCAAATTATTCCATTTTTTTTTGCTTTTAATCCTTAGAATTTAAAATAGGATGAAAATTGTGACTTAGATAAAAATGATGCTTATTTTGCGTTCTTAGAAGATGACTACATACACACTACACACACAACACATGAGTATAATTGCATGGGTTAAACACTGCACAAAGTCAAGACAACTCAATCTAATAATGTCCTCTCCAAGGCCAATGGCATGGTCACACAAAGATTTTGCAGAGAAGAAAACTGAACTGATCACCCGTGGATTGTAAACGCTAATGTAGTCATCACTGCAGCAAATTCTGCAGTGTGTTTTACCTGAACCGTCTGCTTTGACGTACATCTCAGCTGTCTGTTTCAGGATCTGGTATGTCACTTCATATTGTTCAAAGAACTTGCTATTTTCTATGAAAGACTAGAAAAGAAGGAATGGTTGGTTAGGAGAAAGGAAACATGGGGCTAGTGTAGAAACGGCAGAGTCAGTTTTCTTCATTATAGATATGTGCATATTTTATCCAAATTTGCCAACCTCACTCTTCTTGAAAATATGAAATTAATTCTACTGTTGCAAATAACATAAGGTTATTCTGAGCATATAAAATGATTCTATACTCTTTCTAACTCAGCACTAGGTTGAGAAAATAAGCTATTTTTTACCACCAAAGGATTTGTTCTTTGATAAGACAGAAGTTTCTCCAGAGAACCTGAGCCTAACATTTAGAAAGAACTAAATTTGGAGGAACATTTCAGTGTCCCACTGTGTTTAAGCTGTGTGAGTCTGTTGTTCTTTGAACATTAGTTCTGGTGAATGACTGATCGAGGAACTTAAGATTATAAATACATGACAGGGTATACTTAAAATAAAAACTGGAAAAATTTAAATGATCAAATATATCATCTGTGTTATTGATGGCCTCATATTTCAATTACCTAGTATAAAATTTACAAGACATGTGGTATCTATATCTGTATGTAATTTACATATGCAATAGTCAGTGTTGGCAAATAGATAAAATAAAACCAAGAACATGCAAAAACAAATTCTCAGGTTAATATTACTATTGTTTTTTGTGTTTTTAAAATTTGTTTTAATTAGTTACACATGACAGTACAATGCTCTTGACATATAATACATTTGAATCAGATGGGATATAATTTCATTTTTCTGAGTGTACAGGTTGCAGTCACGTATATACCCCTACTATTGTTAATGTTATAAAATAACTCCTGTCTCAAAGATGGTTCTTACTCCTATAAACTAGAAAATTAATGATAATATAGTTAACATATCACCAAAGTATCCTGAATTTCTTCTAAGAGTATAATGAATTCCCGTGATTTTAATTCATTAAAATTCTTGATAGGTGTCACTATCATAAAATTCAAAAATTAGCCTTCACAAACTAGCTGAAGTCCTGTGTAGTTTGCTGATGTATGCTCCTTATAGAGATGCAAAAGACTGGTATGTAGATACAAAACTCAATGTACATCAATTACATAGACATCCCTAGATTTTTACCAATGTTTTCCATTTTCAAGATAAAATTTAAATATATATAATACAAATATAGTTTAAAAATATAAAATACATATATAATTTTAAAACATATATAATACACTATAGATCATTTTATAGTTACCAAGCCTTTACTTGTAAATAAACTATTCTTCAGGAATAAAGTGAATAGAAAAAGCTGTGAATTACATGGAATGAGAAGTTCCATGATCAATATTTTATTTAATAACTTTAATAGGCTATACAATTTTTCTTTGAGAATTGCATAAGACAATAGTATCTGGTTAATTCCTTATTTAGCCTTATTATCTATTTCTAATTCCCAGTTGAGAAAAGAGTAATTCACTGGAATTTAAGCCATGATTTTATCAAAAATAAACAAGTCATGATTTGATCAAAACTGGAAAACCACATCTAATGTTCAAGACACTGTTGAAGAAATTTAAGAAATAACTATATTTGACAAAGTTTAAGAAAATAGTCTCTGCAAATTTTAAAAATAGTCACTGCAAATTTCAAAAAGCTAATGGGAAAACAATTGTTCTAAGTGTCAAAAAAGGAAAAATAGTGCCTGTAGTGGTAGGAAGACTTAAATACCTAAATAGTCTAGAACAGTTTACAAATTAACTAAAAACCAATAAAAGAAAAACCTTATTTCCGGATTCATTTTTGGTCCAAGGGGAGTGTTTAAAGAATGCTAGAAATGTAGAAATTTATTAAAATATTTTTGAGCTCTCTTACTAAGAAAACTAGGTAATTAACTTTTAAAAGAAGATAAACTTTTTATTTTAATTTTTTGATTTATGTAATTTGGTTCCTTCTAAATATGGAGCATATGAATTATCTTGTCTATTACAACCACTTTAGAAAGAGACCTAGTATATTGCCTTTTTACTGAAAGCTGTCTGGACATATCTATTATAAAAAATGTATAAGTAAATATGAAGATGAATATTTTAAATACTAAAAAAAAAAAGGATTAGTTTACTTTTTTCAAAATTAGGCTGGAACTTGGATGTAAAATTTAACAAGTAAGCTATGTTAGTCAAGGAACTTTTAAAGTTAAAGGTATTTGAAGAA
The DNA here is from genome assembly GCF_001458135.2 of Marmota marmota marmota. Taxonomy (NCBI): domain Eukaryota; kingdom Metazoa; phylum Chordata; class Mammalia; order Rodentia; family Sciuridae; genus Marmota; species Marmota marmota. Next base: position 66,619,083 of record NW_025999842.1, read on the forward strand.
AAATAAGCTGTGTCTTATGACATTAAATTGAAAATATTAGCGAAGTTTGATCCAACATAGTCTTACAAGATGAGTGTAGATATAATAAATAAAAAGCTCATTGATTTAATTCAATGGAAGCTAAGCCAGATAATTTAAGATTTTTAAAATAAATTTTGAGAAGTGGTTTCATCAGGATTCAAAACTTATATTAATAAATTAGTTACAAATAATAAAACAAATATTCACATTACTGATATTGTACCCACACAGACCACAATTCCAAGAGCTCTTTCTTTCTGTTACATGAAATGTCACAATGTATCTTATTTTTCCATGTTAGAGTTGAAGCATGTTTAATGAACATGGTCATTGCCAACAATTCTGACAACAAAGACCAAATTAAGTACCTTCAGATTACCTCACAGTATGTAATCACTTATCAATAGCATATGGCCAAGCTTATCCACCATGAGCATCTGTGAAGCATTTTCCAAGAATTTCTAAGCACTCAGCAGCCACATACAAGAGCTATGGAAGCCCATCTCTAATGCTCTTAAAAAGTATAATCTTTCTGTTTTTCAAATGATTAAGAACGAGAATTCAGACTAAGAAAAAGATAATTAGGGACTCTTCACAGCCTAAATATTATTATGACAGACACGTAGCAGCATGAGGCTCATTACGATATCTTAATTTAAGGAGCCAAAAAAGGATAGCATTTAAGCAACTGCCTTCATGATTTTATTGAAAAGTCCTCATGATTTTTGAAATGGTCTGTTCTAAACTGAATGATTTTCTCCTAAAACTCCAGAAAGGTTGAAAGGTCTATGGGGTGTGACATGTAAAATAGTATGCTTCAGTCTTTATTCCTTTCTAACTCCTGTTGTTCTATTATCATTATCATTGTTATTTTTATTACAAACTTACTAACCTTCTAAAACTTCTAAAAGTTGGCTTTCACAAAGTCACAGGTATTAAATAGACCAGGATTCAAACACATCTCTCTGTGACTGATGGCACAGTGTCAATAACCCCTGAGCTCTGAGCCCACACCTAGCTGCCTAGCACACACGTAACAGCCCTGCTAAGGCTATAGTTTGCAAGTGCGGAACACTATGAAATCTGGACCAATACGAAACAGAACCAATGTCTAAGTGAACAACACTCTTCAGTTCACTAACATGGCAACATGTATCAATGATTTAGTCTTTTCATTAGTTTTTTTCTCATGGATTATTTAGATAGTAATATTCAGTACCCTTGCAAAGGGGAAAGATCTGGATTTAAATTTCAACTCCACATCTTACCAACTCTGCTTCCTGAAGCCTGTGTCTTGGCCTTTGAAGGCCCCAGTCCTTCTACCCTGTTTGCTGAGTACAAATCTATGTGGAAACACCCAGCCCAAAAGACCATCAAGGGGACAAAAAAATGAAACACTCAATATCCAGTTATTAAAACTGTTAAGCAAAAAAAAAAAAAAAAAAAAAAAAAAGATCTTAAAACCCTTAATGAAAAGAAACAAGAGCAATAAGTAGGTATTTTTCACAAGGGAATGAAAATATTAGGGAATATTCATTAAAACATGCTGTGGATATAGGGTAATTATCAACTTCATAAATAATTGTGAATATTACAAAGCAGTGTGCCATTAGAAGCTTAGTGAACTCTTTAACTTTATGGAGTAGGCAAGAAGTACTGACTTTTGATCATTAATAACAATTCTCTATTTATATATCTTTTGAGAAGTTCAAAGATAATTATTAATATCATTGTATTGGAACGTTAACCTGGTGAAATATTCCCATTAGATATTTAAATATGATTGGCTGTTCTAAAATAACTAGAACAAAGAATGAATCCTGTATAATTAACTACTGGGCTCAGAGTGCATCATTTGGTATGACTAAAACTGAAAATATAAATGCATATCTATATTTAATATTTAAGACATTAACAATTTCTTAAATTAAAAAATTAAAATTTTCATTAATTTCTGAAATAACTACAAATGAATAAAGAAACCTATAACAGGTTTCCCTTTTTTTTTTGGGGGGGGACAAATGTTTCCTAGACAATTTTAGTCTGGAGAAAAAATTTTACTGTAAACCAGTTAAATCTTTTTGTTTCAATACATGTTGTTCACACATCACTTAGAAAGTAAAATTATTATGTTGCAAAATAAATTATGGTTTTAAGATGCTTCTGTGAAGATACAATTTCCAAAAGTATTCAAGCACAAGGATTATTAATTCACTGTGACAGATTAGGTTACAGTGGGCTTATGTTTTAAACGTTGATCAATTTATCATTTGTAATTTTGTGTTTAAACATAAATGGAAGAGCACAGGACTGAGATACCCTATTAATATGAATTATATTAGCAAACTGGGGCTGCAAATAAACTGGGGGGCATGTTTAATGGACTAAGAGGAAATATTTAAATATAATGCACTAACTTCATGCAAATGGAACTGTTGGTTATAGAACAATATGATTCTTACATTAACAAAAGGCTATAATTTCAAGTAGATATAGGATTACCCCTACTAAGAGCCCCAAATAAGAGATAATCTTCAAAAATTAAGTTGGTAGAGATTCATACACAAAATTTTACACTGCCTGTGTGCACACAGGAGCAAGAAGCTCAGGGAATGACCATGAAGGAGACACATGGGCCCCCACCTAAAAATAAATAGTTCCCAAGTGTACAACTGAAAATTGTTCCCAAACTACTGCCAACTGGATTTTAGAAGACATGAAGATAACCTTTATGTACTGCAATTCAGTTTCAAAGGAGCAACTGGGTTCCAATCTAAGGATTGGGTATGCAATTCAAAAATATTTTTAAGAAGTAAAGCCCAGTCACATGGTTTAATATGGTTAAAGCAGCAAACCTGCCTACAGTATAGGGTTTTAAAGAACAGATTCCAAAGAATATAAGTTTATATTTTAGATGATTTTGAAAAGCCCATAACCTTAGATCTAATCCATTTAACACACTGACACTTTATGTTTTAAATTCAAGATTACAACAATAATGTCAATTAAACTAGCAAGTGTTAAATGCTAACTCTATGAGTCCCCTGGTTTCTCTGTTAAAGCAGCAGGGACTTACAATGTAGTTTTGTAGAAGCAGCTCCACCGACTCTCGTCTCCCGTACTTGATGATCCAAGACTTTAGCTTTGACTCTGCAAGAACCAGCAGTGAGAGCAGACGGTACTTTAATTCTAGAAATTCCATTTTCATTAAGTGCAGCTCTGATGTGGAGGAAACAAAGTGAAACCTAGAAATAAAACAGGGAGATTTCACGGAATATAACTAATAGTAACAGAACGATGCTTACTTAACCTGTTACATGGCAGCCTTAAACATCGGGCAGGCACAAGGTCCTCCAAACTCTAGCTGATCACTACTGTCTGGGGATGGGTTCCTTTTCTAGCTCTGGGTTTAAAGGCAAAATATTATTGATTGAAGTCTTTGAGTTAGTTCTCTCCCCTGCCAACACATCTCTCATCTGTTTCTTTTATAAGCTGTTTTTGCAATATTACATAATGTTCCTTACAGTACTGAGTAAAAAATACAGGCTCTGAAGAAACCATGCCTGTGATTTTCAGGCTGTGGGTACATCCAGGCTGAGTCTTTTCAGTTAATAATATATTAGAATGTTGGCATTCTTAGCATATATTATAGGAGCCTACTTTTCATTTACCAAATGCAAGCATCTATGCTTTTAAAAAACAAAACAAATGATTGATTAAAAAGAAAAGAAATGTAAAAAAAATCATCTACCTAGGATTTTAAAAGAAGACTTCATTTAAAACCAGATAATTCTCTTACCTCTCGGCCATGTCCTCTAATTGATCAGGTGGCACTGGGATCCCGTTGACAGACCTGGTCCGATAGATTTCATGGAATGCTCTTTTGTGGGCATCTGTGTTTTGAAGCAGATCCTAAGATACAGTTTTAAAAAAATAAAAAATGAGGAAACATGTTCACAGGAGGCTGGGAAGCATAATTTTCAGCCTGCACAGATGACTCAATGTATTCAACAATTTGATCTTGCTGCCACGTTCTTAAGCAGCCTGGTGCCTACCCCAGGCTTTTACCTTGAGCAGGAGCCCGGGGCTTGTGCATAAGACACCGTGCTAGAGCTGTGTCTAATAATTATGGCATCTTTTAAACACACATGACACTTATACAGCAATGCATTCAGACATTTTAAAGGTACATGATCCAAAGGGAAATGTAATTATTGCTATAAACAACAATTTCAGTATTTTTCTCCTTCCTGAAATTTTGGATTCATTGGTTTTTACAAAGCATAAAAGTGAGCACAACATATTTAACTCTTTAATGGTAAGAAGTAACAGGCTTTCTTTTTTTAAATATTTTTTAGTTGTAGTTGGACACAATACCTTTATTTTATTTATTTTTATGTGGTGCTGAGGATTGAACCCAGTGCCTTGCACATGCTAGGCAAGCACTCTACCACTGAGCCACAGCCCCAGCCCCCTAGAAGTAATAGGCTTTCTACTGTTATTTTACTTTGAATGTGTGCAGGCTATTTTAAGTAATATTTGCTTGCCATCTCATGTAAACTGATAAGATTACAATATATTTTGAAAACATCCTTTTGGTTAGAAATTTTTCAAGTGCAGGGGATATCTTATATCATTTATTTAAGTTGGTTTGATCCTTCTTGGTTTGTTTGTGGCATTTTTTTACCATCCACAACTTATTTATAAAGAGAATATTTGTTTTACCAGAACCCCTAGCCAATCTGTCCCGCATACACAAGGAGAGAGTGAGGTGAAAAGAGATTTATGGCATATTTTCTATAGTTTTAGTTAGTTTCCCATCAACAGAATAAATACTCTATAGTGTGTCACCCATTGAAAATTAACACACATAGTCCACCAAAATGACAAACTAAAATTAATATTATTTCTCTCAAAGTAAGATTTTGTGGATCCAATGGAGAAAAAAGACACAAATATATCCCAAACCAAAAAACAGTTGAGGGAAGAAACAAGCAATGTCTTTATATTATAAATTAAAATGTTAAGGCCTGTGTGTATTTGTCCACTTAAGTGACATCTTGACATTATCAAAAACCTCAGAGCCAACCTTTGATAAACTTTGCTATGATCACATTTGACTTAAGCCTATAGATAATTGTAGATAGACTCATGAGTCTTGGTGTCAGACAGAGGATCCCATGAGCAGCCAAGACCTGACCCCAAGAGGACAGGGGCCAGAGGCCTACTCTCAGAGCAGCCCTGAGATTAAGTAGTTAGTCACTACTCCTTTATCACACACTGACACATTTCTGTGGTTTATGATCTTGGCTAATTTCCTCAAGCGACTGCAGGGCAAACTTGGAACTGTCACCGCAGCTAGCTCTGATTTGCTATACCTGACAATTTTTAATAGCGTGTACATTGAAAAAAGTCTTTACAAGATATCAAAACAAACAAAAACATCTTCACACATAGGATAAATGAACATCTACGGCTGGCATAATGTTACAACTTCCTTTGAAAGGCTCTTTCACTCTAAAACAACTCTAGATGTTGAATGAACCTTGTGATTTTAATTCATCTTACTCAATTCATAGGAAGCAAGCAAGCAAGCAAAAAAAAAAAGTCTCCCATTCATAGTAAATCATGACACCAAATGATCACACAGCTGTGGGCAAAATAAAAGTGAAAAATGAGATTGTCTTGGGAAAGTAGCTAGACACTGCTTCATGATATTGGGTCTTGGAAAATAAACAGGGTGAGACGTTGAAACTGGATTTCCTCCATGTAACCAGAGCTCTTGACCAGTGTGAATGTGCTGGTCCGGCTGCCAGGAAATACAATAAGGAGAGAAGCAAAGATCACCAACCACAGGAAAAAAGCCACCATGGGTGAGAGCCAGCAGAAATAGAAAATTAATAGCACTAGAGAAATGCCAGTCATTTAATACTGGACAACACAGTATGTAAGTCAGAGGGAAAATGATCTGGCTAAAGTGTTCTTCATTCTTATACTATTTAAGAGGATGTTAAGAGATTAACTTTCAGTTTTGTCAAATATATATGGCCAAATTTTAAGGAAAATGTAGTATGCAATTAAAACAAATAACTTTGCAGCCACTAGATAGAAAACCATAGAATAAATAAGAAAATCAGTTAGCCAACAAACAAGACCTCCACCATAAACTTTTAAATAGCATGAATGTAGAAAAAGGGGAAGTTACAGGAGGGTAGAAGAGGAAAAGAGGAAGAAAACAACCAGGGTAAATAGAAAACAGAGTGAGATGATAAAAAACAAATTCAAGTTCAATGTATCAATACTCAGGAATAAATATGAATGTGGTATAAATTTATGAGTTAAAAGGTAGAAATTGATACGGGTGCTATGGTGCATGCCTGTAATCCCAGCAGCTCAGGAGGTAAGGTAGGAGGATTGCAAGTTCAAAGCCAGCTTCAGCAAAAGTGAGGTGCTAAGCAACTCAGTAAGACCCTGTCTCTAAATAAAATACAAACAGGGCTTGGAATGTGGCTCAGTGGTTGAATGCCCCAGAGTTCAATCCCTGGTATACTCCCCCTCCAAAAAAAAAAAAAAAAGGTAGAAATTGACAGTTTGTAGAAAGAAACAAAATAGATTCATTTGCCTTTTACAAAGAGAGACACATAACCATGAAGATCATGGGTAGGTTGAAATTAATAGGATGGGAAATTACATGTCAGATAAAAAGTAACTGAAAGAAAACTGGTATAAAAGTATTGACATCAGCCAAAATAGATTTCGAACCAGAAATCATTAAAAGGAGTTAATTGCTTAATGATGTAGCTTGCAACTTACTGGAAGATACATATTAATCCTGAACTTAAATTACCTAGTAAGTCTCAAAACAGATAAAGCAAAAGCTAATCGAACTACAGGGAGAGGACAGACCCACCCACTGTGGGAACTCCCGTGCTGGGTCATCTCCACTGTTTGATCTCTTAGTATGGTGGCTCAGTCTTTGATTCTTTTCCTCTTCCTGTCTACACTTCTGTATTTCATTTCCAGTCCCATATCTTTAAATAAACCTCTTTGTGTCAAGGACTGTATTTTTATTTCCAGTCTGTGCCTCTTTCCAGAGGTCTTATCTGGTATCCCGGACTGCCTAATCCACAGGTCAAGTTGCAGGAGAAGAGACCTCATCTTGCCCCACACTGAACATGTAATCTTGCCTCCTAAACCTGCATCAGTGTTTCCCCATCTCAATTGATGGAAACTCCATTTTTTCAGTTACTCAGTCTAAAAATCATAGGTTTATTTATGATTCCTCTTCCTTCACAGTCCATATTTGATGCTCAAAATATATTCTGAATCTCAGCACTTCTCACCAGCTCTACAGCTTCCAGTTTGGTTCAAAACACTCAACTTGCATTATTGAAACTGTGTCCTGGCTTCTGTCCTCCATCTATTCTATTCTGTTCTCACACAGCATCTTGTAAAAACACTGCCATTTCTATGGTAAGAAAATGGATGAGAAAGGATGGTTAGGACATGACGGAGAAAACCAAGTGCCTAAGTAGGGATAAAGGAAGAGAGAAGATACAAAGAAACGGGATTGGGAAAAAAAAAACAAAAAAACAAAAACAAAACAGGGCATTAACTGCAGGCACAGGAAAGATCACATAAAGAATTTTAAATGTATAATAAGTTAAAATAATGAATTAGTTGATCATTTTATTTTATTTATTTATTTATTTTTTGAGACAGGGAATCACTACACTATCCAAGCTGGCTCAGAACTTGCCATCCTCCTGCTTCAGTCTCCTGAGTAGCTGGGATTATAGGCGTTTTTCACCATGCCCAGCTTGGAAAAGTATATTTTGACCAACTTTATGCTAATACTTTTGACAATAGTCAAAGAAATAAATTCATAGAAAGTCTGAATTAGCAATATTGACTCAATTAATTTTGTAAGTCCAAATATGGGGATACAGCAACAATAACAACAACAAATCCAATAACCTTGTCCCTATGGAGTGAACACTAGAGTGCCCGAAATCCATCAGTCAATAAGCAGGTGATTAAGACAGATATCAGTTGAGATGATGGGACAAATATCAAGCAGGAAAGAGGGTTGGGGGTAGCTGTAATCTCAAAAAAGGGTAGCTGTAATCTCAGAAAAGTCTGACTAAAAGAGGACCTTTTAGTGATGGTCAAAGCAGATGAGGCAGAAGGAAACAGGTAAGAATATTGGTAAGACAAGATTATTCCAGAGGGATGGTAAAGGCCAAGCCCTGCAATGTGTTTGCCTGTTTGGTGCCACCTTTCCAGTGAGGTTTCTCTGACTACCATATTTAAAATTGCAACTATACCCAATTCTCTATGCTTTTAACCTTCTAACCTAATTTTATTTATTATGCTTATTATTTTTGTTTGCATTCTCCCACCGGAAGTCAAGTTATATAAGGCAAGAGTCTTTTGTCTGTATTGCTTATGGGTATTTCACAAATGCTTAGAGCACTATTTTCATGTAACAAGTGCTCATTTAAATCTTATTGAAAATTCGGTTAAGATTAGAAAGGTATAGCCAGGGGTATAGGTAGAAACCTGAATGAAGAAAGAATTTCATGAATGCAGAAACAACCATGTAAAGTGCTTCTGACAGGTGAGAAAAGATAAGGACTGAGAACTGACTATTATGAGGACCAAGACACATCCTGGTCAACTTGTCCTGGGTAACATGGGGAAGAAAAGCCTGTTTGGGAATAGGTTCTACAGAGAATGGGAGAAGAAGATTTTGAAACTAAAATGGGCAATTCTTTCTAAAAGCTTTTCAGTAAAAAGAGGTAAAATTGAATGGCAGTTGGAAAGGTAGAATTAAGAAAGTGACTTTTTGAGATGAGAGAAACGACATGCATTTATATGTGGATAGGAAGAATCCAACAGAGATTGAGGGGGAAGAAAGTACAGTGAAGAAGGACAGGAATTTTCCCCTGGAGGGAGAGGGAGGATGGGCTGGAGGCACGTAGAGGGATTGGCCTGAGCCGGGCGCACAGATGGTTCATCCATAGTAACAGGAGTGGAGACCGAGTATTCAGGCACAGATGCAAGTAGGTGGGCTGATGTGGTCGTGGGAGCTGCGGAAATTCTTTTCTGGTTGCTTCTATTTTCCCAGAGAAATAGGAAGCAATGTCAACAGCTAAGAATGAGGATGGGGAGGAGGTGTGGAAGGCTTGGGGAAAGGAAGCATAAAATAGTTGTCCCAGAAATGGAGGAGTGAGTTGGGAAATGCCCTGAGAGAGCCAACCAGCCTTAGGGCCCAGGTGGGTTAGTCACTGTGCGGGGGTGGGGGGTGTTTTTCTCCAGCCACAGTCAGCTCCATGTGTGTGGGAGGAGCCAGGCAGAGGTGGGTTTGCGCCAGCACTATTTTTTTTTTTTAACCTGGATAGTAGGACAAAGTGAGATATGCCCATAAGGGACTGAGAAATGCACAAGGGGTGACTCTTTTGAACACTAAGGGAAGGGCCCAGAGGGCAGGGGTGAAATGAAGTGGGTGTGATGGCGGAAAAAGCCAGAGCATCAGTGGCTTATAGGTCATCGAGGGTGAAGTCACATGTGGCAGAAGAGATGCTCAGCAAAGTGGGGTGGAGGTTTCAGCTTCTGATGATGACCACTGCCAGCTGTGACCATGGAGTGGGCAGTGAAGGTGGGACAGAGGACACGGTCATGAGGAGGAGATGGTCAAGGTACTCAGAGGCCAGGATATTGGGAGAACCACCTGTGGCTTCCTGAGATCACTAAACACTAAGCACCATCTAGAAAGGAGCAAGAATGACCTAGGTAGGGTAGATCACCCTGGGAAAGATGGAGTCTATGAGCCAGTCTCATGTTCCTTAAGACTTGAAAGCCTTACTTTGTTAAAGCAATAAGACTCCCAACAAACCTCATTGTACATGTGCTATAGTCAATAGCTCTGCAGGCACGTTTTAATCTTAATGCTCAAGACAACTGAGATTATCAGCTGTGATGCCTTGGGAAAGTCACTTAACCTCTCTCTGCCTTTTGCACAAGACAACAATACTACCTATCTCAAATATGTCATTATGGACTCAGCAAAAATTAAATATTTAGGACCAAAAACATGGTTAAATCCTTCCTCGTAGTTAACTATGTTCATTGTTATTTTACTAGATAACTGAGCCCTGGGGTATCTGGAAGATAGAAAAGATAGTATGGGTATAATTTGCTTTGCAATATAAATATATTCTGATATAAGTGTAAGTTAACTTTTTAAAAAATATTAAAAAGAAAAAGAATTGGCAGAACCATTCACAAAGTGAACTCTTTGAAACATGCATGTTAGAAATGATCTGAATCCAATTTACAAACACTTGCCTATGTATTAAAAGTGATGAAATGGTGTTATATTTCTAAAAAATGTGTGAGGAGGGCAGAAAACCAAACATTCTAAATTATTACACCATGTTTAAGTTTTCTTGACAAGACTTGGAATTACTTTTTCTGAATTAAGTTCTATAATGCTCTTTTCTCAAATTATTGAATCTCTGATCAGGTATAGGGTAGATGCTTCAAACTGATACCCTGATTTAATGTTATTGAGGGAACCTAGAATTTTAATCATCTCAGCAATGATTTAAATGTCTCACTTTTTAAAATTTAGCTTATCTGAGGCATTTAACAAATAAACGTATTTTTGAACAAATTAGAATTGATCTTGTAATTGATAATTTCATTGTATCAGGATTGTGCTATTTTAAGTAACTGTGCCCAGGCCTAGTAAAAGTTTCTGTCTCAATAAAATAATGATTCAGAGATTCACCTTGAACCTGGCCTTTGTTCCTACTTGCCTTTGCTTGCTTCCTATTGTCTCTGTTGCATGCCTAGTTTTCTCTTTTTTCTGTTCTTTTGTTAGTCTCAGATAACCATCTTCTCTGACTACTGTCCTTGTGGGTCTCCCAGCTCCACTTCTTTTCTGGTTAATGTGGCTTGTTTACTACACTCCAGTAGAGAGACTTCCTCTACTTGTAATGCAGACAGTTGGCACAGTGTCTCTCCTTCTTCTCTCTCTGTCCCTCTTTCTGTGTCTCGGTCTCTACCTCTTTCTCTCTCTCCGGGATCCAGAAAGGGCTTCAAATTCTACAGTCACTTAAGTATACAGATTAGTACACGCATCATCCAACTTAAAGCTTTCTTGTCAGGGGCTGATGTCATCTATAGTGAACCTTGAATTGATATTCCTATAAAACCCTACAATTATCTAGCAAATAGGGCAGTTGCATTGTTGAACATTTTCCCTGTGGTATAAATCTACTATGTAAACAACAAGCACACCAGTGTTTCTCAAACCTTCAGTTTAAAGGCACCACAAGTACCAGGGCCTTATCTGTCACAGGCACCCATTTGCCCTGTGCTGAAATCTGGCACAGAGCTAACCCGTGGTATTCATTTTGCTGAATTAACATTCAACTCAAAATTAGTATACATAGTACATTTTAAAAATGAATTCTTCTGTATCAAATATTCACAGAAATTAAAATAGTTTCAATTATTACATGTTTCATAGGCAGAGAAATTTTTTTTCTTTTTTTTATTGGTTGTTCAAAACATTACAAAGCTCTTGACATATCATATTTCATACTTTAGATTCAAGTGGGTTATGAACTCCCATTTTTACCCCGTATACAGATTGCAGAATCACATAGGTTACACATCACATTTTTACATAATGCCATATTAGTAACTGTTGTATTCTGCTACCTTTCCTAACCTCTACTATCCCCCTCCCCTCCCCTCCCATCCTCTCTCTCTGTCCCATCTGCTGTAATTTAATTCTCTCCCTTGTTTTTTTTTAATTTTTTTCCCTTTCCCCTCACAACCTAGGAAGAGAAATCATTACATGTTACATATGCTTAATTGCTAATTTATTAAGTGGTATTATTTGGCAGTTTTTTCTATTTTTAATATATTAGGAGTCTCAAAATGGCCTAATGTTTCTATGCTTCTGAGCAGTCTGAATGTGGCCCAAACTAGGAAAACTTGTGACTCCATTTCATCTAAAGCCTGAACTCAAATGGTGTTGGGGAAGCTGATATCCATACAGAAGAATGAAAATGGACCCTTATTTCAACTCAAAATGGATTAAATATTTAAACATACGAAAGGAAATGGTATAACCATTAGAAGAAAACTTCCCTATGGAAAGCTCTATGACATTGACCTGGGCAATGAGTTCTTAGATATGAACCCCAAAGCACAGGCAGCAGAAGCAAAACCAGACAAATGAGATCATATCTATCTCCACATTTCCTGCAGAGCAAAGGAAACAATCAAGAGAGTGAAGACAACCCACAGAATGGAAGACAATATTTTCAAATCATACTTTGCATAAGGGGCTAACACCTGAAATATATAATGAACTTGATAATGGCAAGGAAACAAGTATGCCTTTTAAAATAGGGGAAGAAAAAGGAAAACGGTAGGGAGGGAATTCCATCAAAACAGAAGACAGATGAGTGAACCAGATGAAGGGGATTGAGGGGGAGGAGGGGGAATGGGAGACAAATATCATATGATTTTGTATAATTGATCTCAATGACAGGTAGAATCTAAAAAAGCTGAACCCATAGAAGTACAGGGTAGAATGGTGGTTAGCAGAAGCCTGGGGTGGAGGACATGGATGGGGAAAGGGAGACCCTGGACAATGAGAACAAAGTTCTAGATGCGGGGAGGGTTCTGGTGCTCTCTAGCATGACATGGTGACCTCAGTTAACAGCCATGTACTATGCATTTCAGAATGGTTAAGACAGCATTTTAAAATTTCTCATCACAAAGACATGATAAATATTTGAGGTGATGAATATGCTAACTACCCTGATTTGATCATTCTACAATGGATACAGGTATTGCAACAGCACATTGTACTTATAATTGTATATGTAATTATTATGTCAATTAAAAATTATTTTGAATTAAAAGAAATAGGAGTTTCTGCAGGCACCAAAAGGCCAAGAATAAATGAAGGCAGGACCCAAATGTGGTCTACAGCTGACTTAGGGTCTGGCTGTCAGTCATGCTGGACGGGCTAATCTGGGTTTGGGTGTGCTGATCTGAAAGGACCAGAAGTGTAAATGGCATGGGATTTCTGTGTTTCTACATCTCTAGCTCCAGAAATAAGGTCCCAGAGAGGCATGAAATGATATTTGTCATGAATTTGCCTTTTGATCTAGTCTAGAATAGATAATAGTCTATTTCCTTGGGGTAACTAAATAAAAACTGTATGTTCATACACACATAAATATCAATAATTTGGGAGAAAATATACATGATCTAAAAATTGCCCATAGATGGTCAGGAATAGAAATTTCTGCTGATCAGTTAGTTTTCAGGACATTCAGTAAAACCTCACCACCATGACACAGAATGGGGAACAGAAGCTCAATTACAAATTGCATGACTACATAAATGAACAACAGCATTTTAGCTGGGTCTTTACTATCACAAAATGCAAAGAAGTACATTGGAACTTATATACAACTGAACATGCACTACACTGAAAATGTCCCAAATGACTAAGGTGCCATTAAATTCCAGCAACACCACTTTCCAAGGCTCCTTCACCCCACCTTGCAGTACCAGGACCCAAGAAATCTTGCCTGGTCTCCTTGGAGGATGGAGTCAAGAGCCAATCACCTGTAAATTCGTACTACCTGTAAGCTTATCTTTTAGAACATAACATATAGCAGCAGAAATAACAAAGATGGCTGAAAATATGGCCCAGAGCTAGTGGGAAATATCTCAGGAAATAAACCTACTGGAATTTTCATGACTTAGTACAAGAAAGGAAAGTGTAAATTAGAAAACTTCTAAGAAGGATGTCTCTGATGGATGTCTCAGAGGGCTCCACTGCAGCTTCTGTCAGACTGTAAAGTTTTCCAACCAGAATTTTTACCTTATGTTGCTCCAGTTTCCGTTGTATTGTGTTTGCTGTTTCCTCATGGACTTGCTGAATGGTTATTTCCTCTCTCAGGGCCACCTCTGCCCTGTATAGCCAGGCACCTATAGTGCCCAGAGGCGCAGGAAGAGATTTATCAAGCTGTATATGCCAATCAAAGAGCTGAAATTCCAAAAAATGAGAAAAGTAAAATATCTCCTACACAGAAGAAAATTCTTAAAAATTTCCCCAAATGATTTTAAAGTCTACAGAAAGTTTTAAGTTAATAATTGCAGGTTTATTTAATATATATCAACTAAACAAACATCTATTTCTGAGTGTGATATTTTGGGTATGGGGAGAAAACTATAGACACAAACAATTTTTGAGGAAACTTAAGATACATCTTAAACATGGAAGAATATTATTATGAATGTAAGCAAGTTTCTTCTTGTGGGAATAGCATAAAGCACCCACTGATTCTCTTATGGCTTTTGCAGAAAGAGAAGGTACTAGGTTTGCCAACATGCTCAAAAAACAGCAGTAATTATACACCAGCATGTGAAATCCCTGGTTATCAGAATGAGAGTCTCATTTAAACCTCCTAGAAAAATGAAGGTTATCTAGACAGCTTTAGACACAGATGTGAGGATTCTTTCTAGAAGTCTGTGATTTTTTTAACCTTCTCTTCATTTCTTCCATTTTACTTGATTCTCAAGCACCATTTCTTAGTGTACTGTATCTGTACAGGTAGGATGGTTGTGGTACTTGGGAACTGCACTATTCTTTGATGGAGTTAATGGTGAAAAGGGAGATTATCCAAATTAATAGCATATGGCAAATTTAAGTCAAATATTCCTACAGATGGTAGAAGAAGTCCAGGGGTTTGAAATCTTGGCCTTTAAGCATGCAGAATGTTGCTATGAAGATACTGAATAGTTTTCCTTCAGATTCACAAGGGACCAGATAAGAAGAAATGCTCTCATTCAAGCATGTAAGGTTGTATGTCAGCATGTAAGGTCCTTGACTATTGATGAAAGGTGATTATAGAATGAGAAGTAGTCGACTATCTATCCCTGGAAATCTTCTACAAAACAAGTCACGTTTTCTAAACAACGTAGAACTAAGTTTTGTATGGTGAGAAGTAATCTAGAAGCTCTTCCAGGATCTCAGTCTACCAATACTGAAAAGCTAGCACGGGTAGGATAAGCCAGGCAGGAAAATAGCTGCTGACCCAAGGGCTCCCCCTAGTGCACAGAAAACCTGACAAAGCAAAAATGCTTTGTAATTCAGCCTTCCCAGCCTCAGACAGAGGCAGCAGGGCTGGTGAAACAGCGCTGGGTAGAGAAAGATGATTAACATATTCTACACTAGATTACAAAAGCCCTGATGAGATTAATCATGGAGAAACTTACCCTGGAGGACACTCTGTCCCAGGATTGTTTTACCAATGCTTGGTCAAGTGACAATTTACCGTCTCTGTGTAATGGTTGAATTAAATGTTCAATCTGTTTCCTTTTTATTTCATATTGGACTCTGAAGTGTTTAAATGACTGAAAGATGAAAAACAGAAAAAATAGGGCAATGAGTCAAAGAAAGCAAAAGCAAAGGAAACCACACCTCCTAAATAGTCATCCTTTATGTCTGGAGAGCACTCCATGTCTGTTATTGATAATAGACACTGATAAAAGTAATAGCAGTGATCATTGATTCTGTACTCAGAGCTTGAACCTATGCCCAATACTTTCTACATATTGTGCTCACTGGGTCTCTCCATAACCCTACATCATAGACACTAGTTACCAGTATGAAGCCCACAAGTGACTTGGCAAAGCCACATAGTAGAGGTCAGACAACAGGCTAGATTTCTCAGTGCTAATTAAGTAATTTTTATACCATTCTATATTTGTCAAGAAAGAATAGTAAACAGGAATATAAATCATTGCTAATAATCAAGAAGACCAGTGTTTTATTCCAAGGTGCAAAACAATTTACAAGAAAAAATTGTATATATGAAAATATCAGTGAATTAAAGATATATAAATTTGAGTTCAAACAAGCCTGGATTAGTAGATCTATTTTAGGGGATCTCATTTACATAATAATCCTTTCATATTATGGTATTATCAGATATATCACAGAATGATTAAAGTGAACTTATAATATGTAAGCTTACCCATATATTAACATAAAAAGTCTTCAAATTTCTACATTTTACATTAAACCATCATACCCCAAAGTGTGACTCTAAATCCAAATTATGAATTGAATATGCCATTAAAATGTGCAATTATGTTACAGAGCAGAAGAAAGGCCCTAGAGAGTCTAGTAGATGACACATCTTTAAAAAACTTCAAAATTATAAACAAACGTGCAAATTCACACGCAGAACACTGGGGGGAGATGGTGAATAAAAATTTCACTACAAGTTTCATCTTCCATTCTCTGTAACTTAATGTAATTTAAATAATAACAAAGCATTTTGGGGAGTATAGTTCGGTGGGTTTGATCCCAAGCACCACAAAATGCCAAAACAAATGAACAAAATCTATGAAAGCATATGTATGGAAAATGTAGTATTTATTGATCTTGAAATAGAAAGAAAGTGCTGATTATATAATACAGATACGTAAGAAAATTTCCCTGGTATACAGATTTCAGATGGTCACTATCCATTTTTAAACACGTAGCAATCATTTGTGGCTCAAAAGAAGTGCTGCTTTTTTGTATTTTATATTTTTCTTAGCAACTGTTTTCCTCTCACAAAATCATATCTGTACAACAGGTACTTTGTAACTTGAATTTTTTTATATTTTATGCTCAAATTAAACTCACTAATGGATTCAGTAAGTGTATTCAGTCTGTTTTTCTCAACATATTAACTCAAACACTTCTTAGGGGAGCTCATGCCCCCAAATTTTATCGTTTTAAAAGATTACATTGAGTTTCAAAGCCAAATAGTACATGGATAATAAGCACATATTTATCATTTTGCCAAGTTCAATAAATAGAATAATAATACTATAATCCATTTAAATTTGTGCATATTTACTTGAAATGACATACTAACATCATAGATTAATCTTTTGTATGACATGTTGAGCCTCTCATATCATTGTACCCTTTGATGCAGCCAAAATTACTAAAATATAGAGTAGAACATACTATAGAATATAATCCAAAATACATCAAATTAGTTTTTCCACTAAAATGAAGTGGTATTTTAAATAGAAGGAAAATGACAATGTTGCATAGAATAAATCACAACTTTTTAATGGGAAAAACCTGCTACAGACTTTGTGTCTTGGAAGTGAAAATTGGAAGCAGAAGTCCAATTAATGACAGTGTAATGAGACTGGGTGAAACAACAACTCTGACCTCAACTGGAGTGCAATAGTGTTGAACTAGTGTTGAAATTGATTGCCTTAATGAACCCACTCCAAATATTCATGTTGCAATCCCTTATTAAATTCAGCCTATCTTAGTGTAATTTTCATTTGACTCAAGTCACTTATTTATTCATTTCTTTTTGGTGGACTTTCATGTTATGTGACATCTTTAAAACCATGAGTTTTACAAAAACAATGACTCCGAGGTACTTTTCTGGGCCACCTCTAAGACTCTGTGTCTAGCAAGCGATGACACCTCAGAGCTTCATATGGAGTGTGGACACAACTCAACTTAAAGCTACCTAAACAGATAGAAATGTAATTATTATATTACGTACAAATTTATTTTATGTGCACATTATTTCCTAATTGTATTTTCTCAATATAACTTGAGACATTATTATTAGATCAAATGACATATCCATGAAAGATTTTTTTAAAAATTGAAATCTCTTTTCTATAAGTATCATACCTGATACTTATCCTGCAAATTCGATTCTGTCATCTGTGCCCTTGTCAAATCTCTTTCAAATTGTTCTATCCAAACTTTCATTTCCTTCAAAATTAGTCTGTCTTCTCTCTGAAAACCAGAAAACATTGCAATTTTATTACTAAGTGTGTATTTATTCAATTACCAATAAGACTTAATATGTAATACATCCCAATTGTCTTTGAAAATTTTTCTGTCTCCTTGCTCCCACTCCTTCCGAAGTGTAAGAAGCAAAATTAATTCTGGAAAAATATTTTAATTATCTTGGTAATACCAAAATTATCCAACTCTATTTTTTCCCCTCAAGTAACACTAAGCTAACAAAGAAAATGTGATCCAAAGAGAAGGTCCTCCATCCAAAATTAATCAGAAAGAACAATAGTTGGAGTGAAAACATAGGCCCATGGATTACCTCCCAAACCAAGCTATTGGTTACCCAGTGGACTATTCTGGGTAGGATTAACTTTGACCAAATTCAAGGAGTGGCAATTAGAATAATGTTGGATAAATTGCCTATATTCAATATAACATAAGCTCCAAGTAGATATAAAACATATTTATCTTGTTTAATATCATATTCCTAGATCCATGCTGCATAGTTCCCATAAGAGAGTTACCAAGTTATCTGCTGAAAAAATACATCCAGCTTAATTTATACGTTTGGTTACACAAATAATAATAGGAGGCATTATAGCACTGATTTAGGAAAAACATTCTAATTTTTCATCATTTAATTTTATCATCTAATTTCATAACTTATAAGAATGCCAAAGCGATAATGAACATTTAGTGTGATTTTTGGCACTTGCAAATGGCTTTTAACTATAGGATCTCACTTGCTGCTCTCAGTCCTATGACACAGGTAACATGATTTTCCTCATGGAGAGGTCCTTAAAATAACTGTCTAAGGCTCTATACAGGCAGGCAAAACTGGCATCTGATTTGGCAATGCATCAGCTCTGTGACCTTGGCACATCTTTCTTTATTTTTTACTTTCCCTGATGTTGCATCATCATCTGAAAAATTACCACAATCCTTCTTATAGTTTGGAGACAACTGGAGGTTATCTATGTTAGACACCCAAGGACAGAGACTGGCAAACAATGTTGACGTGATCCTTAACTTGTCTCACTTTCTGGTCTTACAGTGGTAGCTGTCTTCTGCCTGAACACATGTCTTCCCAGTTCTCCCTGGACATTCTCTGGAGTGTTTTTCCTGACTCAGAAAAAGTCTTGCCTCTTGGGGACAGGAGGTCTCTATTCTACACTAATGGTTCTCAAACTTTAGGAGGCACTACATAATCGTGAGGTGTGATAACCCTGATGGCTGGACTGGACACATAAACAGGTTTTCGGGCTCAGTAGATCTGAGCAAGATCCAAGAGAATTTGCATCTCTAACAAGTTTTCAGGTGAACTTTGATATGCTGCTTTAGGAACCACATACTGAGAACACTTCCCTATGATCCTGGATCCTGTGCAGCACCCAAATACATGCCATTGTGTTTGTCTCCTTAATTATCTCTTTATCCCCCAAATTACAAACCCATCACCTATGATTTTATCTCCAGTGCCTAACAGTGTCTGGTCCTCAGTACCATGCAACATATGGTTATATAATAATGATTAATTGATATCATAGTTACTAAGAGAAAGAAATGAGACTAGACCCAGACACTGCAAAGTTTGGCTCTTCCCATGATGGCTCTTTTGAATGATGAGGTGAAAAAAATCAGAGTCCATGTCTTATTATAGGATGTTTTTTTGTGTGTGCCTAGGAAAGTACTGATAATGCATTATAATGAGCTCAGAGGAACAAATAAATGCTCTTGGTCTATCTCCCAGGTACCAAAGGTCAATGGGAGCACTTACTACACCTGAACCTGAGGATGTGAGTGTGCAACTTCACTGTCAGGCTTTTATTAGGCTCTGCATCTAAAATATACTTGGAACTGGCCCCAAGCACAGCTGTTTGTTACTAATTGAAATTACTTCACACAGTCATTGGAGGATTATGTCCTTAAAATAACTTATTACAGTCCATTCAGCAAATGACTTTCTGGTGGTAGGAAAGTTATCAAGCAAATTGCAAAAGGTAAGAGAGATGTCGCTATTTATACATTCAACATTCTCTTTTCTAAGAGGGAAATGAAGTCCAAAACAATATTTAGAGTCCCAGAAATCATTAGTCTACTGCCTTCTCCTCAACTGGTAAGTTTCACATGCATTCAAAAGACCTGGGGTCTATTTGGCCACAAAAGATCACCTAAGTTCCAAGAGCTAAACTGTTACCATTCTCTGCACTACCCTCTGTTTCTCTCCCCACTGCCTCTCAAATAAGCACAAAAATAACACAAACTGATGCTTCATGAAGCATAAAATAAAATTAATTTAATATTTGACATGAAATTGGTACTTCTGATTTTCTACTCCAATGTTTGCATAAAGTCTTCTGTACTCTTAGATGTTTAACCCCAGGCCCAAGTAAAATATTTTTTAAAATCTGAAAAAGTTAATGTGTAGAATAAATACTCAATAATTTAGGTGTAAGCAAGAATTTAAAGTGATTCAGTCCACAAATATTTTTAGCACCTATTATGTCCTTTATTAAACTATGTAATTCACTACTGAGCAAGAAGAGATGTGGAGAATCTCAGGCTGACAAATGAAGTGATACTCACCTTTTTCGATTATTCCCTACTTAATATTATAATAACATAGCTAATATAATTCTTTTTATTAGTGCTGTTAAGTGTTAAAAAGAAGTTAATCGATGTGGTCTCATAATTGAAGATTAGTGGAAAAGTCCATGGGAGTGATTTAGAGTGTCGCTAATATTTAATAACATATGCATATTATTTGTTCTATTAGAAAGAAAGAGAACTAACATTGACCAAGGTAGTAAAAGAAATGCATACATAAGAGCAACACATGCAAAGGAATGGCTAACAAGCTACAGAATGTAGAATATTTAAAATAGGTCACTCATTCAAGGTTACTTGAATCTTACCTTAAAACTTTGGATAGAAATTGCAAAAGATGGGAAAACTGGAAGTATTTCCTAACAATATGAAAAAAATAATACATAGAAACATACTATAAATTAGGAATAAAAATTATACAGGAAAAAAGAATAAAATCACTGAAGAAGCATCTTTTCTATAGATTAATAGCTGATAATTTTAAGGGTATAATTACTTCAGGACTTTTTTCTATAATTTCCAATAAGTCAATGTAGTTATTTGGTGGCAAATGGCATTAAAAAAACTTGAAATGGCTATGTGGGGCAACACATACAGTTCACAATGTGTTTTGAAATAACATTAAAACACTTTAGGAGAACTAGGTAAGTAAGAGGTACACGGACTCCTATTCTCCCTATAGATACACCAGCAGCACACACGTTTCTGTGTCTTTCTCATGGTTGACTGTGGTTTGCTTCTAAGATTCATCAGTAGTATCTGCTGCAATGGAACAATGGATGGCAAAAAATAAATGAAAGTTCACTGGGCCAGAAAATAAGCCAGCAGCCCTGTTTCATTTACTTATGACAAAGTACTAATTCCTGAAGCAATATCTCAAAAGCTTCTTCGTAAGTTTTACTGGTTGAAGTAGGGCACAACAATGTCTACTTCCAGGTAGAAAATTACAGTTAAAATAGCAGCCACAAAATAACTGATGCAAACAGACTCATAAAAGATGATGCAGAAATCAAATGCACACAAAAATCTGGAATGCTGGTAGGTATCTTGATGCCAAGATTCTCAAAGTATACTAAGGGATTCTCTAAGTCCTGAGTAGGCAGATATTGAGTATTTTGAGGAGATGATATTAGCCACTCTAATATACATGGTCTATAAAAATCTTAAAAGTTCACTAAATACAATTAAGGGACCATTAACAACATTAACATACATAAGCTCTGCATCATTAAGAATATTTTAAAAAATTGTTCAGAATATTCAGTTTTAGAAGCTTATGTCCAACATTACAAATACCACACAAAAAGACAAAGCTTAAAATCTGATTTTTTGAATAACTCTAAAGAAGACATGTAGAGAAGATGGGGATATAGCTCAGTTGGTAGAGTGCTTGCATTACATGCTCAAGTCCTTGGGTTCAATCCCCAGAACCACACACACACACACACACACATACACACACACAAACACACACACAGAAGCCATGTGGATTCTCTCTTCAGGAACAAGTTGGAAGGGATATTTTTTTTAAAAGGATCAAAACTTATTTTCTAGATAATGAACTTAAACTCCTAATAATAAGACTCTAATGAAGTGTACTGACAGCTTGTGTCAGGAGTTTGCATGTTTCATCTCTCTGAGGATTTTTGCATTACATTCCTATTCACAGGCAATCACTAAAGCAACTACTTGTGTTTCTCAGATGTTTTCAATCATAAAATGTACTTATCTGAGATGACAAATGTCAGAGAAATTAAAACAGAAAAAAACTCAGAAAACAAATCAGATGTAAATCCACCTGAGTAATACAAAAACTTTAGATATAAAAATCAGATAGAAATCTGATTTACTCTGTGCTGGATGAGGTGAGTCTAATATGTTTTTATAAGAAAACAAAACTCTGAAATCCCCAAATGACTTCAAAATGCTGGCACGCACAGTCATTGCTTTAGCCTTTCGTGTACTTCTCTGAAATGTTTGCTTTACTAACTATGGATAAGTTACTCTGGTAGTCAGTGCCTGTGCCCAAATCCTGGCAAGACACAAGAAACATTTTCTAAAACTATAGATTTAAGGCACCAGCACGCTTCTATCCCAAACCATAGTAACTTCAACTAGGAGGCGTAGGAAACACCAGTTACCTGTGTTTTAATTCTTTCATGAAGCCACTGATTTCTATTAGTATAATAGTTGTTTACACTTGACAATATGGCCTTATACGTCCCTGACCTTTCCTTTGTTAGATCTGTTTCTGAGGTTTTAGGAAACATATTTTAAGTTTTGTTTTTATTATTGTCTTTCATCATGATCTCAAACTGCTTCCAAAGTCTAGCTGAGATCAGGGCAATACAGAGAGGTACATCTTGAAAATTCCTTTTGCTATTTTCCCTGCAGTCATTTTGCTTTATGAGTCATTATAAATTCAGCTATAAATCAACCCCTTTATAATTTAAAAGGAATAGAGTGTGATTTCAGAACTATTAGGAGAATGGCCATTACCATAGTTGTTATAGACTGGAAGAATAAGTAGTTTGCTTTCCTGCATAGAGAGCAATATGGGGCAAACTTTCAACATGGAAATTCAAAAAAACATTTTAAAAAGAATTAAAATTTGTATTTTGTTTAGACTAGGAATTCTACTTCTAAGAACAAATCTTACAACAGAGGTTTAAGACTGTTCATATCATGTATAACTAATTAGAATAAATTGTTTAAAATAAAAAAAAGACTGTTCATAAAAGTGTTATCTATGATATTGAGAAGTTAACAATTTCCAGCAGATAAACTTGGCTAAATACTGACAGCTTGTGTCAGGAGTTTGCATGTTTCATCTCTGAGGATTTTTGCATTACATTCCCATTCATGGGCAATCATACACATGATGACTTGCATAATTCTTCATAATGTTCATGGAAAAATAAGTTTAAAATTGAATGGATATTATTATTCTATTTTTCTTAAAATATCATGAATCTACATAGACAAAGAAAAATGTTGAGAATTAACATTGACATGTTAATGTTTTCCTAGCATAGGTTCTATCTAGAAAGTCAAATAAAGGTAATTTTCCTTTTTTCCCCAAATTTATGTAAAATAATTATGATGCTGAACATATGTGATTTGATCAGTAAGAAAAATATAAATTTTACTTAAACTATTGAAAGCTGAAAAGTCTAACCACAGCAAATAATTACAACTTTTAAAATTATGCCCTACTTCCATATGCTTGCTGTAAATAGATAACATTGAATCTATAAGTCAAAATTAGATTTCATCAGATCAGACAGAATGAGGAGACTCAAGAACTATGTGTACAAATGTGATAGACATAAAATTATTTCAATCCTCAAATTACTAAAACTGAGTTCCCAACACTGCTTTCCTCAGTTTAATTCATCAGCATTGTAAATCTAGCACTTATTAGTAATGCTCTAATAAGCAACATACAAACCAGCAAAATCTTTTCCTCTAATTGCCTTTTCATTTGGTGATATCTATTCCTTACTTGATCAGCCTCATATTAAAATGCATTCCAGTTTAACTTTTTGAAAACAGTAGCCATGCAAACCTGAGCCACTGTCACTGAGCACACCAGCAATACTTGGAACAGATACTCACATCGTTCTCTAGCCCATCACTGCCTGCATTGTGGACGTCAGGATAATGTTTCAGAAACTGGGCCACATAAGTCATAATGGACTTCTCATCTGGCTTATCCACATCAACATCTGGAAAAATCAAGATCAAATGTGAACAAATTAATTAGCATTCATTGGAGTTTAATAATGCAAGTTTTAAAATCTAGCTATTATATCAAGAAAACTGACCTAAATGCAGAAAGAAAATAGAATCATTATTAAGAAATTTGGGGGAAGAAAGGAAACCAATTTAGTCTGAATAAAACATGCTAAGAATTTTATAACTCAAGATGGTGTGTTTTAACAAACAGCTTTTAATAAAATTAATAGATGTCCCATTTATAAAGTCTCATCAATAATTTAGCAGGGATCAAAGATTCTGTATGGTTATTCAGACATTCTGTCTGGCTAATAAAATACAAATAATATGTAAAGTTTAGAATTAGAGAGAGCAGGGCATATAAAAATGTTTGCAGATGTGATGTTAAATGACAGCTTGTAGACCATTATATATGGACAAATACAGACAACTTCCCTGCCCCCTTAAACTTTGCTTGAGAAGAACGGGACGTGTCATATATCTAATTTCTTGGTCCTTTCACTATGAGGCATTCTTTCTAAATTACTATAATTTGCTGTTATGAATTGAGATGCTATAAACATTGACGTGGCTGTGTCACTGTGATGTGCTGATTTTAAGTCATTTGTATATACCAAGGAGCTGGATAATTGGGTCAAATGGTGGTTCCATTTCAAGTTTTCTGAAGAATCTCCATACTTCTTTCCAGAATGGTTGCACCTATTTGCAATCCCACCAGCAATGTTTGAGTGTGCCTTTATCCTTATATCCTCACCAATATTTACTGTTACTTGTATTCTTGATAATTGCCATTTTGACTGGAGTAAGATGAAATCGCAGTGTAGATTTAATTTGTATTTCTCTAATTGCTAGAGATGTTGTACATTTCTTCACTTATTTGTTGATTGATCCTATTTCTTATTCTGTGAAGTATTTGTTCAGTTTCTTAGCTCATTTATCGATTGGAGCATAAGATTTTTTGGTGTTAAGTTTTTTGAGTTCTTTATCTATCTTGGAGATTAATGCTCTATCTGAGGTGCAGGTGGCAAAGATTTTCTCCCATTCTGTAGCCTCTGTGTGCATGTTCTTGATTATTTTCTTTGCTGTGAAGAAGCTTTTTAGTTTGATACCATCCCATTTATTGATTCTTGATTTTACTTCTTGCAGTTTAGGAGGCTTGTTGAGGAAATTGGTTCCTAAGCTGACATGATGAAGAGTTGGGCCTTCTTTTCTTATAGTTGGCACTGGTCTAATGCCTAAGTCCTTGGTCTACTTTGAGTTTTGTGCAGGGTAGGAGATAGGGGTTAAATTTCATTCTACTACATATGTATTTTCAGTTTCCCAGCACCATTTGTTGGAAAACTATCTTTTCTCCAATGTATGTTTATGGTGTCTTTGTCTAGTATGAGATAAATGTGTGTATATATATATATATATATATATATATATATATATATATATATTTGTCTCTGTGTTTCTATTCAGTACCATTGGGCTTCATATCTTTTTATGTCCCAATGCCATGCTGTTTTTGTTACTATAGCTCTGTAGTATAATTTAAGTTCTGGTATTGTGATGCCTCTTGCTTCACTTTTCTCACTAAGAATAGTTGTGGCTATTCTGGGCCTCTTATTTTCCCAAATGAATTTCATGACTTCAAAAGATAAATGGATAAAGAAAATGTGGTATATACACACAATAAAATATTACTCATCCATAAAGAAGAGTGAAATTATGGCATTTGCCAGTAAATGGATGGGACTGGAGACTATTGTTTTAAATAAAATAAACCAGTCTCCCCAAACCAAAGGCCAAATGTTCTTTCTGATATGTGAATATTAAGGCACAATAAGTGTTATGTGTGGTGAGGATAGAAGTTCTTTGGATTAGACAAAGGTGAATAAAGGGAGTGAAGGGAAGGGAGAAGAGATGGGAATGGAAAAGATAGTAGAATGAATTGGACATCCTTTCCTACATTCATATGTGATCGCATGATCAATGAAATGCCACATCATGTACAACCACAAGAATGGGAACCCAATTAGAATAAGTTATACTCCATGTATATACAATATGCCAAAATACACTCTACTGTCATGTATATCTAAAAAGAACAAATAAAAATAGTAGTCCCACAACTAGAACAGCAAGGCAGGACTTCCTTGGAAGGCTTACAGAGAAAAAATTTGGAATGTTTGTATATTAGTAATTTTCTTCTCATAAAATCTGAAAATCATGATTAACTCTTATTTATCTATTTTCCCCATCTGTTTCATGTATTTCCTTTGTCCTTTGCCTTTCGCTTGAAATGTTATTTCTTTCATCAATTCATTCTTCCTGCTATGTGGTGACCTTGCCCTTTTCCTGACTAATCCTCAGGAAATCTTTGCTATCAACAGCCCCCACACCACCTCAACCTTTTTACGTCCTCTGGTCTACCACTCTGCCATATATACTTCTATTAAGCTGAAACTTTTAGTTTTTGTTACAATAAATAAATAAATAATTGAAAAGAACTGACATCTTAAAATTGAGTCTTCCTGTTCATGAATATGGGATATGAAATATCTCCTCATTCTTTGGATCTTTTTTACTTTCTTCATTTGCACTGTAGTTTTCCTTATGAAATCTTGTATATATATTTTTTAATTTGCACTTACACTTTTTCCCCTCATTGTAATATAAATGGTATTGTGTTTTAAGTTTCATATTCCAAGTAGTCATTGCTGGTATATAGGAAAGAAATACACTTTTGTATATTAACCTTCTATCTTGCAATCTTGGTCTAAAATTTTGTATCTAGACATTTGTGTCATCTGTGAACAAAGACAATTTTATTTCTTCCTTTAAAAATAAATTATAATATTTTTATTACTCAGCAATAAAAGAGAATAAAATCATGGCATTTGCAGGTAAATGGATGCATTTGGAGAAGACAATGCTAAGTGAAGTTAGCCAATCCCAAAAAAACAAATGGTGAATGTTTTCTCTGATATAAGGTGACTAACTCATAAGGTGACTTATATCCTCCCATAGTTGCATGGGAGGAACAGATGAACTTTAGATAGGGCAGATGGGTGGGAGGGTAAGGGAGGAGGCAGGGGGTTAGCAATGATGGTCAAATGTGGTGGACATCCTTATCCAAAGTACATGTATGAAGACATGAATTGATGTGAACATACTTTATATACAAACAGAGATATAAAAAATTGTGTTTTATATGTGTAATAAGAATTGTGATGCATTCTTCTGTCATGTATTTAAAAAATAAAAGCAATTAAAAAATAAAAATAATAAATTATAATAGTTTGAATAATCAAGTACTTTTTGAGGGAGACACAGCCTGAAAAACATCTCAATCATGTGGTTTCAAATCTACAGATATTTGCTCTATAAAATTGGTATAAATAAGGCACCAGAATTTTGGCAGATTCAGTAACTGTATGTGGGGATAAGACTGAATAAATAAAATGTACCAAATGTTATAAACAAATCTTTAAAATACCCATTTAAAAGTCAATAACTGTGATGACATTTTGAAGAACAATTTATACAGCCAAAACCAAACCAAACAAACCTAAAACCCACAACAATTGATGAATATTTCTTTTAATTTGTGATGTAATTTCTAGGGACAATCAATGTAGGATTCTAAAAAAAAACAAAGATCCTGGAATTTCTTAGATGACTTAAAAGTGATTTTAGAAGTGACAAGATCAGTCATACTTGATACTGACACTCTTTACTAATACTAAAGAGGTATGTGAAGAAGGAATAAAACTATTTCATGAAGTGGAAACATGGAAAGAAAAGCAAAATTTAATACATGATTTAATATAGTATGTGCCATTAAATATATATATGCCTAACTTATAAAATAACTTTTACAATAGGTATTGGTCTATTTATTCTGTATGTCTATCGCTTCTCGGCCTTTTGGCTAAGATCTAGTATCTGTATGTCTAAAAGTTGGCTAAATTACTTTTGAAGAGGAAAATTCTTTAGGAAAACACAAGATCACTTCTATCTGGGATAACCTTGCATTTGAGCAACCTCAGTTTCTGAGAATTAGTAGAAGTATTAAGACCTTCTATTCTAGTGGACATCAAAGAATGCTTTATACTCTCATCCTATACTATGAAGAGATTCAGCTCTCTTGCAGCTGATGGCTGTGATGTGTGCATAGTAGTTTCCCCTTTGGCATTCTTGTATGGAAACAGATGGAAATTCCTTAATGATTTGAGTGAATGTGGGGCCCCAAATCAGCATCCTAAGGTGGCAAGGGATCTCCATGGGGCCTCTCATCTCAGATGAAACCCACTCAGGTCTCTATTTTTTTTTTTTTTTGGAAATGCCAGGGCATCATCTTTGCTTTAGGGCTGTGAGAATTCATTCTGAAAGCTAATCTTTTAGAAAAACTTGTTTTTCACCGTGTATTACACTTACACATTCATTAATGGGAATTTCCACAATTTCCAACACAAATAGAGAATTATGTATGACATTTGGAAAATTCATTTTGATACTTTTACTTCAATATGAAAACAATTTACTACTTTATTACAGTTTTATCATAACTGTCTTTTGAATACTTACAAAAGTTAAATTCATTTTTAAAAAGTCTTAAAATTCACAATCTTACAAAAATTATGCAAAAGAATTGGAATGGAAAATAGTAGTCAACCGTTTGGATAGTCTGCTACTTTCGCCAAAACATTGGATGAATGCCTTCATTTCTAAGTATCTAATGACTAACATTTTGAATATATGGTCTTAGATAAGTAATGATCTATTTCTTCTGGGTTTTAGAGTAACTTTTTGCTCCTGCATACACTTCCAACACCTTCATTTCACCCTTTGGTATGTTGAGTAAGCTCAGTTTACGTGGCTGTTACACCATGTCAAAGAGCTGTTTGGGGCAATGGTTCCATATTCTGTTTCCAAATACAGTGGCAAATGTTTATCCAGAAGAAAATTATTGCAGAAAGATAGTATTTCTTGCTGCTTTTCTCCAGCTTTCTGTCTTGTAAAGAGCCTTAGGAGTCATGCAATTTGTGGGTTT
Organism: Marmota marmota marmota; assembly: GCF_001458135.2. Lineage (NCBI taxonomy): Eukaryota > Metazoa > Chordata > Mammalia > Rodentia > Sciuridae > Marmota > Marmota marmota. Next base: position 66,648,368 of record NW_025999842.1, read on the forward strand.
AATACATACAAATAGCCTACAGTGAGGTATGCAACAGTCATTAATTATTCAACATACCTTCAGGGTCCAGCAGTCTTGGAATGCCCAGTTGTGTTTCAGCAATAGTGAAAGCATCCTCCAGATTTTCTCTGTTAGATCTGCCTTTCACCTTCTCCAAGTCCACCAACTCAGGTCGGATGGCATGGATAACGGAATGGAAGGCAACTCCACTTCTCCAACTTCTCCCAAAATCTTTCACTTCTATTCCGATCTGCCTTAGTGTGGTAAACACAGAAACAGTGTCACATGCTGAATAGACACAAGTACTTTCTTTAAGATCTTATGCAAAACCCAATGCTCACCGCCAATGATGCACTATATCAGTTAAATGATTTTTTTTCCCTTTGGGGGGGAATTAAGCAAAAAAATATTTTAGAGGATAATAAAATTTATAGTTTTTATGAGATTTTTTTTTCAGTAATTGAGATGGCCCATTTGAATCATAATTCACACTTATTTTTGAAAGGGAAATACATTTAGAGGAAAATGTGTGACAATATTTTAAAAAGAGAAAGTGATAAAAACACCAAAAGTGACAAGAATTAACCAGTGTGTGTTTTTAAAGAAATTCTATCCAACACATTTTTAATGATAAACAACAGTACGTCATATAGGCCAAGGTTCTAACAGACTAAGATGATGTGGCTATATCATATCCAATACACCAGAGCATATAAAAGAAAAAGGATGTGATCATATACACAAAGTAGTCACAAAAGAGCCACAATTGACACAATTCTAGATGATAACTTCATTGCCCCACCAATCAAATTGCTTTAAAATTTTCTTTTTGGGATTATCTTGAAAGCAATGCTCTGTAGACAAATCTTTGTTCTTTGGTGATGGATTTGATAAGTTCAAAGCCAGTTACAATTAGGAAAGCAGTTCAAGATGGTAATAATACTTTATGATTAGAAATAAAAATGAGGCAAAATCATGAGAGATTTTTCTACATACAATTTCTCAATTATAAAGGGAATTCCAAAAAAGAGTTGCAAAGATGATTGTGAACATCAGTGAGACCCCATGATTAAATGTAGAACCTATAGATGCGACTACTTGGTTAGGGAATATTCATGGATAAAGTCATCTGACAGATTCTTTTTAAAAAATTAGTCATCCACTTTATAGTTGTTCCTAAATAAAACAAAAACATCACTGAGTTTTTACCAAATTCTCAAAATTTTCATAAAAAAATACTATACCATACTCATTAATAAATTGCTAAGTTCCCTTAAATTTATCTCAGGACACTTTAGATTTACTCTAAATCACATTTTACTAAAGTGCATTCAGTTCACATAAAATATCATGTGCTGAAAATAGCATCACTGGACCTAATCATTGGCTTTACAAATAAATATTTTTTAAAAACTGTGTCCAAAACTTTAGTAATTATAATCCTGAATCTGCTCTTGGTTCTTCTAGAGTTTGTGTCTCTGGCAGTATGGATACAAATTCTTTGAGCAGACATCTAATATCCATACAGGTTGAAAAGTTTGTCCTTGTTATCTTTTCATTTGTATATTTCCTCTTCATCTTACTTTTCTACCTATATTTTTCCTTGCTCACATTTTCTCATTTATAAATATTCCTGACTCTTTAAGCCACTTCATATTAGTTTTTAACATAATAAAACAAGGCACAAATAAACAACCAGCTAATAAATAATCACCTTGTTATTTAATGTTTCCTTGAACTTTTTTATTGTTTCAGATATTCTAAAAGAAATATTTAAAATGTTTTCTTAAATATTTACTATCTTGGAATCATTAAAATGTTTCAGTGTATTTTTCCTTTTGCATTTGCTGAAATAAATATACGTGTATAATGTGTGTGTGTGTGTGTGTGTGAAGATACACACCTTTTCTTATTACATCAAAGTAGTAGTAAATATTTCTCAAAAGTTCTGGTTTTAGTTCAAACTTCTCCTTTTAGAATCTTATAAACCCAAGGAAAACTTGTGCATTACTTAAGTGATGAAATGTGGTCAGTTTACAGGCAATTCTGGTCTCTACTATGTTATGGTTTGGATGTGAGGTGTTCCCCAAAAGCTCACATGTAAGACAATGTAAGCAGGTTCAGAGGAGAAATGACTGGGTCATGACAGTCTTAATCCAATCAGTGAATTAATAACTGCACAGGGATTAACTGAGTGGCAACCAAAATGATAGAGTGAGGTTGAAGAAGGTTGGAATTGGGGATGTGGCTCTGGGGTATATATTTTGTATTTGGCAGAGTGGAGTCTTACTCTCTGCTCTCTGATCATCATGTGAACTGCTTCCCTTACACCACCTCTTCCACCATGATGTCTGGATTCATCTTGAACCCTGAGGAATGGAGCCAGCTGTTTATGGACTGAGACCTCTGAAATGATGAGCCCTCAAATAAACTTTTCCTCCTCTACAGTTGTTCTAGTTGGGTGCTTTATTCACAGCACTGAAAAAGCTGACTAAAACAGCTCTACATTTACTTCAGGTAATTTTGAATGATTTGGGGTATTCATATCTTCATTTGTTTGTTTATCTGATTTATTTCTGTGTTAAAACATAATTGTTCTTCTTAGACAGTTAATAATAGGTATGCAAATGGTTTAACTTAGTGCTTTTTATTTCTGAGAATATGTACTAGCAGTCCATGAAATTGGCTAAGAAAATAGAAAGGGCTTCATGATTTTGTTTTACTAATACAGTTTTTGACTCATTTCTCAAATCTCTTTAAACTTTGTGTGAAGATAGTGAATACACTCTAGCAATCAGTCAGGTGCTTTCTAAATATTTTCTCATTTCCCACCTTCCCATTGGCTGTGAGAATCCTGTGAGAGTGATCCAGACTACAGAGTCCCCCATAAGATAATAACAATTTCAGGAAAGTTGTCATGCACATATTGAAATGGATACAGATCCTAAAGTCTTCTATCCATGTCAGGTAAGAAGTTGCTTAAAAAGTGTACACAGGGGCCATGTAAAAGGAAGCTTCACAACAATTATCAACAATTTGGTGGCATAAACGTCATGTGTCCTTACAGAATTTTCATGACAAAGAGTCCAAACTCTACAGTTTACACAGTTACCGAAGAAATGGATCTGATTGTTATATTGATGGGTAGACACCCCTGGGGATCATGATATTAGACATTTATACAGATAAGGAAAATATAACTTAAACTGATGTCACAAACATATAAGTTGTAGGAATGACTTTGCGCTGTTAGCATATCTCTGCATATCTTAGAAACCCAACACAGTATGTATGAAACTAAATTCGATGTAGGATAACTCCCACAGCATTAAATTTGAGTTAACCTCAAGCCACTAGGTTATTAAATAAAAATCAACTTATTTTTGATTAGTTTAATGCTGTGTGGAGCAATGGACAATAGAAGAGCACATTGAATTATTACAAAGTGTAAATGCAATAGCATTGTGACAAATGTCAGCAAGCGGTCATCAGTTTTCCACCCAGGACATTTCTTTTCCCTGTCCAGTTAAGTTACAATAGAGGTTAGTAAGGTCCAATGTGTTTATAATCAAATAGTGCACCAATATTACGGGAAGGATTTTTAATCTTAATTTCTACTACAGAGTCTAAAGAGTCACACAAATTTGCTTTCACAATATTTTTGGCTGCACTAAATCATAAGTATATACCTAAAATTAGAAAACAACTAACACACTTTAAAAGCTAAACAAACCTACATAAATCAGTAACACTAATTACATCTTATCTATTTTTGATTTTTCTCTCCTTATTTTTGCTCTTCAAACATTTTAAAAATAGAACTCTCTATGTTTTAGCACCTCAGTATTTTATAATAAGTACTTATTTACAACTGTTTTCCCAAAGTAGATAATCAGATTCAGATTAGATTCAATCAAGTAAAGCAAGATAGAAAGTTAGTTAATATTTCACGCTATTTAGGAAAATCAAACCAATGCACAACTTTTATGTGAAGAAACTTGACAGTGACCACATCAGGCCACAAAATATTGCTATGATCAACGGGATAGATATCCCATTGGAATTGCTATGAAAAGGTACTTTTTTGAAGAGTAGTAATCTTCCATCTACCATCATAACAAAATGTATGTACATGTAAATTTAAATTTCAACTCATAAAGCAAGAGTTGACAAAGGAATCTTTGTTATAGATATGAGAACAAAGGGTAAAAATCAAAAAATAAAATTTCTAGAAAATTTCAGGGAATGGAAACAAATACAATGTTTTTCAGAATGTAGACCTTTCTTAACATTATTATTAAATCGAATTCAAGAGTCTTTTGAAGAGATAATCAAGTTTGAGCTTGTAATTTATTTGTGCAAACATTATTTAATAGGAACAGAGAATCTAAATAATGATCTGATTAGAATTAGCCCTCAGGCCACTAATCAAAAGTAAAAAAATTATCAGTTGAATCGATCAGGCCCAATCACATGAACGAAGAAAGAATTCATTTTATTACAGCATTTTCTTGGAGTATTGGTGATGAACTTATGTTTACATTTTAGTTCAAGGACAGTGAAATAAGAGCTAAAGCAAAAGTCATTCATTCAAATATCTTTTCAAATTTTGCAATCATTAGAAGGTGTAATAAGGGATAAATCGATAACTCAAATTATCACAGGGTTCCAAATTCAAACAAACCCTTGATACTTACTTGCCTGCTGTGTACTGCACCCATTTTAATAGAGCTTTCTTGGCATTTCCTTGGATCTTGGTGGCCACCTTGCGCTTGCTTGGTGGGCTGGCGGTCTCAGAGCTGACGATGCTGTCCACAGAAGAGGCACTGCTGGACAGAGACTGTAGCTGTGGCAGGTTGCTGGTCAACTCTTCAATCTATTTACGAGTTAACAGAGAGCAAAAACATAAGAATCATCTTTGGTTTTTCTTTCCTTGGAATATACTTTTCCCAATAAAAATGACATTGAAATGTGAGTTCTTATAGGGCACAAGAGGACATTTTATCCCTCTTTGTGCTCACTGTGCCCCTATATCTTACAGTCACAAATATTTGTTGAATGCATGAATGAACTGATGTCTGGTTTAGATGTGATCTGAGCTTGTCACCTGAAAATTCATATGTTGGAAGCCTGGTCCTCTGTGCAGCAATTTTGGGAGGTGCTGGCCTTTAGGAGTTTGAGCCTAGTCATTAGGGAGCTGCCCTAGGACATTGGTTACTTCTCATGAGAACACTATTAGTCGGGCAACTTCCTGGTCTCTCTGGCTTCCTGCCTCACCCTGTGATCTGTGATCTCTCCCTCTGGCACAAGCCATGATGCCATCTGCCCTGATGTGATACAGCCACCAGACCTCATCAGAACTGGCCCCATACTTTTTGGTCTTTCAGTTACCCAAAGTGTAAGTTAAATATTCTTCTTTATAAGTTACCCAGCCTCAGTTATTTTGTTGTAAAAATGGAAAATTGACTGATACCACTAATAAAATAAAACCTAATATTTATAACAATTATTCTGCATGGAATGGTGGTTAATATGCCCCCCCTGGAGCTTAGAACTACTCCCATAGAAAAAAAGAAAAAAATTCCCCAACTCCTTCTATGCCTATATCCACCTCCATTGAGATTGACCTACTTTTCAGAGTGGGTACCTCTATTGGAGTATTTTGGAATGGAGGGTTTCAAGAGAGAAGAGGAAATTCTCTTGCAACCAAATACCCTGTTATGAGTGAAGTTAACATATCTGCTAAGCTAAAGAAAAGATGACATTATTAAAATGTCTACTACCATTTCCTTCTGTGATATAACATCAACTGAAAAAGAAACTGTAGCACAATACCTGGAAATATAGAATAATGGTCCACACCAATCCAAGAACTATTGATGGTCGGCCATCAGCTATATCAGTGGAGTTAATGTTGACTAGTTTAATCTGTTTAAAAAGAAAAACTGCATTAGTAATGTACTAGAAATATTACAACCCATTTAATTACACAATAATTAGAACTTTATTAGACACCAGTAAGGTTTGAGGTCATGAGGTGGTACACAAGAGTAAGTAGGGTGAGCTGTGAACACACACGCACACATGGTTTCAGTGAAACTTTCTGGTGCATTTGTTAGGTGCACAAAATGTAACAACTAAAAAACTGATTTCAAAAACTTTTTTAAATTTAAAATTTTTAAAAATATATAACATCATGCAAGGAATTATCAACAAAAATTTCCAAACAAACAAACAAAAAAAAGATTATTCTTTACATTAAAAGGTTGACTAAAAAGAAACCATGAAGACTAGCTTAAGAAGATGCACTTACTTTTAAGTTTTCTACCAAATAGCATGAAACTTATGTTCTCTTTTACCTATAAAAATCAGGAATTAAAAATTCTAAAATTTGTACTAACCGGTGATCCTCTGTACATGGACTGACATGTAAAACAAAGGAAGAAGATGATATACATACATAAATAACCTTCCAAAATCAGCATTATTTGTTCAAAAGGAATAAAAGATAGTAAATTTAGAGCATGACTTTGAGAATAAATTTCAAAAAACAAAGTAAAGCCAAGAAATAGTAAAATAGAGATTATTAGCATTTAGTTTTGGGCAATGTACTATAAAGCATTTTCCTTAGATTCCAATCTGTCCACAAATGCCCTTAATTATTTATTTTTTATGTTCTCCTAATTATTAAAAAGGTTGTTTCTTAAGTTCAAGCAAAATGAACTTCTATGTCCATCAATATCTATAGCATATAAGAAATAACTGTTCAGCATCTTTTTTCATAAACAAATTCTGAATTAAAAAAATAATGACATACTCCTTAGGCATGTAGCTAAGCTAAGATTTCATGAGGTGTGTGATTAATATAAAATTCAGAAGTTTATGAATTGTTTATTTTTTAAAATGTTTATCATACATTCAACTGTAATACTTTGTGTCTAGGGCAAATGTTAACTTTAGAAATATGATTCCTATATTTATTTATTTTTAATTTTCTCCGGTTTTTCTGTGAAAATGGATCTTGTGGAGCAAATCTTCAATGGGAAGAGTCCTCAGAAAAAATGCCTTTCATAGATTAAGTCTTTACAGTTTTCTCCAAGATATTAATTAACAGGAGGAAATTTGTTTTTTTTTCTAACCAATAAATATTTCTCAGAATGAATTAAAACATTCTTGTTATACAATGGAAATGGCAGACTTAATATCCTGGAATCCTCTAGTATCCTGTTCCATAAGGCTTTACTCTGCTTTCTATGAAAAGCTAACACAGGGTGAGCAAGAAGAAGGTAAACTCTCCAATCATAATGAAGTTAGAGTGATTTGCAAACACTTCCCAATATTGTATAAGGAGATAAAAGTATTTTTCTACATGGTCCTAGTTCCTAGAATCTGTGTAGGGCATGAAGTTTGCAAGACTAACAACTTTATCCGGGTTCACTGCATTGCCAACTTTTCAAAACAAAAGTTATTTAAGGGTCAGGATCTAAGTTTTTTTCAAGTTCCTGTTTTGTACATTTATAAAGTGAATGAATTAACTTAGTACATGTAGATGTTAGGAAGTAATCAAATTATTCCCTTTCCCAGAAGTATATGGATACCTGTTTATAAAGCTGGTTTTGCTATTGCCAAGTACAGACATACTAAATTTCCACAAAGTAGAAAAAGCTAAATCTAAGAGGATTGGTGAGGCCCTTTTGGAGGGAAATATGGCGGTATCTAAGAAAAATACACACACACTTTTTGACCTGGCAAACACACTTCTAGGGTTCTACCTAGAAAATACATGCCTCTAATAAGATGAAAGTACTTTTAACATAGTTATTAGTTCCACTTAGTGTTTGAAAAATCTTAGAAACAACCTCAGTGCCCACTCACAAGAGTGGCTGACAAACAGTGACACATCCAGGTAACAGCATATTATGCAGCTGTTAAAAATGAATCGTGGAAATAGTCATGAACCGATTTGGGGTGATTATCAAGATACACTTCAAAAAACAAAACAGAAAATACACCTATGGACTCCTACCCTTCATGTAGGAAAGGAGGGGGCATATGCACACACATCTTATTTGAAAAGAAACAAGAGAGATTGATTAGGAGAGGTGGGAAATCGAGTTAGAGGCCAGGGAATGGGGATGGAAGAAAAGAGATCAGAAAAATTTTTACTAGTGTGTTTTTTACTCTTAGAATCATGGTAATGTCTCCCCCAAATTAAAAATAAATAAATAAATAAAGTAAAGCAGGATGTGCGTGTGTGTGTGTGTGTGTGTGTACGCGCATGCTCATGAGCTCAGTGTGTTACACAATAACAATAGAACATAACTATTAAAAATTTCTAATTCAAGCACACTGCAGAGGATGTGGAAGACTAGAAATAACTAAAGTACATTTGGAAAATAGTCTTCTGACTGGGTAATATAATGCTAAAGGGAAAAAGAACTATAATAAGTACTGATTTCCAGTTAGTAAACCTGTTTCTGACAAGAATATGAACTAGCAATTCCAAAACTATTTTATGCATATAGCAGGGTTACAAAAAATAAGCAAATATATTGTGGATAAGAGCCAGTGCTCTCATTATTGGAGAAAACAGAAATAAATAAGCATGTGAGGCTAGAATGAGCCTTATGGAATTAGGCTGGAATCAGATGTATCATTTTGAACTAATGGTTTGTTTTTTTACATATGCATACAAACACACACACAGGAGAAGCCATACATGTATATGTACATATATGTATGCATACAGATAGGTAGGGGGGCAAGCACATGTGTACATACAGAAATGAGTAAGCATACATACTTTTGGACCTATCTGCTGGGAAAGCCTAGAAGCAACATCACCTCAGTAGCAATGAGCAAACCCTAGATCTAGGTTTATGAACACCGTTCACCCGTAACAGGAACAAAGCCTCCTTAGAGAAGTGATTGACTCTAGGACTGCGGCAGGAACATATAAGCCTGAATCACCTGTAGTTACCAGAAACATTTTAAGCACTTTCTTGTTCTTGAAGAAGCCAGCCAAAGAGCTCTCCATGGCCAAAGCTGGAACAATTTGAGCAACGAAATGATAATAACAATATTTGATAAGTCTGAATAAAACAAATTTACATGAGTCCATGCTGAAAGAAATAAGTAGTTGAATAAGTCAATAAATAGAGTGAAGAAGGAAGAACATCTTTTTTCCTACAGAACAATTTCAATAAGTGTAGATAGAATGAGGGAAACACAAAATCACCAGTAGGCAAAGAGTACAGAAATAATTATTGCAAATAATTATTTGCAAAAAATCAGTGAGCAAAAGTTAGGAGGAGAAGCCGAGATTTAGCAGTCTCAATGATCTCCTCTAAGTTATTCATCAAGTGTAAAAACAGTAATAACATCATGGAAATCATGGCAGACACTACCTGCTATGATCTGAATGCATCCTTCAAATATCATGTGTTAGAAACTTAATCCTCAAGTTTTGTCAATGGCATTGGTGAGGCAGCCTTTGGGGGGTGATTAGGATCAGATAAGCCCATTAGGGTGGGATGGGTGGCCCTGATGGGACTGGGGGCTTTATAGGAAAAGGAAGCTGCGCTGACCCATGCTTACTCAAGTTTCTGTCTCTGCCATGTTGTAATGCAGCAAGAAGGCCCTCACTAGATGCTGAACAGGTGTCTGCACCACGCTCTCGGACTCCCCAGCCTGCAGAACTGTGAGCTGAATAATTTCTGTTCTTTATAGTCTTGGCATTACATTATATATCAAGTGATCAAGGTTTGCCTCATCAGCAATGGCATTTCAGAATTCTATGCTCACTAGCGTGATATGCTGGAAGAATACAACATCATGTCCTTGGTCTTCTTGCCAACAATGTATGACTTCAATCTAATCATGAGAAAACATACAAACTCAAATTGAGACATTATGTTCAAATAACCAATCGATGGTATCAAAAATATCAGAGGTTAGGAAAGACAAGAAAAGAATGAGGACTCTTCATAGAATAAAGAGATGATCGAGTGCCCTGGGTGATTCCGGATTGAGTCCTGGGGCAGAAGCAAGGCAACGGGGAGGAATTTGATGGAATTAGACTAACATCTGTGCTTTCATTAACAGTATCACAACATTTTAGTTTCCTTATTTTGATAATAGTACTATGGTTGTATAAGTTTTTAACTTCAGAGGAATTTGAGTGAAGAGTAGATGTGAAACCCTTTTTTGCAACTTTACTGTAAATCCAAAATTATTTTATAATAATATCATGTGTCCTTGCTGCATAGATAACTGGCAGTGCTTTGAAGCCATGGCTACTTCTGGAAGCATTGTTTTGCCCATGCCTCCTTCTTCCAGTGTTCTCTATCATTTCCTACCTTTCTTCCTTCCAGAAACTTGAGTGCAGTGCCGATGTTTGCCACCGCATGGATTCGCTTCATACGATGTCCTTGTTCACAAGGCTGTGAAAAGGGAAAGAACAGGGACCAAAAAAGAGCACACATTTAAAAAAATCTAAATGGATGAAAATTATACTTGAAGGCTATTCAGCTATTCAAAAGCAACTGACATTATTCAACTTCTTCAACAGTAAGCAAATATGCCAAGGAGCACTATCCCTCTGCACCCTGAAGCACCCGCCTTATAAAGACATTTGTTCCCAGTTTCTCTGTAAATGCTGCCTTTGGGGCTTCTGCATGCCAGAAAGCAGACATTCATGGAGTTCCACGCTGTATATGGAGATGGGTGTCCCTACAGGCCAGGAAATATTTATATGAAACGTACTCCTGGTCACTCACCATTTTTTTTTTTTTTTTACAGTCATAGGGGTCTGCAAAGATACTGACAATAGTGCTGACATCTCTTGATTTGATTGGCCCAAAACACATGAAGCCAAGCCAAGGTTTAAATACAGGATTGTGAGAATGAAGATGTTATACACAACATTATGTTTGAGTACCTGGATATTCTGTCATCTGTGCTAAGGTCGCCAAAGTGTATTTGTGCTTTCTTTGAGCCACACCATTAATTTGAAAAGTCAAAATAAATTCAGTGAAGTTGATATTGTTGCCTTCTTTACATTCACAGCCAATACCAGTCTCACAGAGGCAAAGAAGTCTCTCTCAGGCTGAAAACTTGCAAACTATTCTCTTTTTTGATGCCTTAGAGCTCTAAATAATTTCCCATTAAAATTCAAAATGGAGTATCTTTTCATTTCAATTACTATTGTATTGCATAATAATATAATGGTGTGATTTTAAAGAAATATTAAAGTAGAAGATACACTTCTTAAACTTTTATTTATTCTTCACTGGGAAACTGTTATACATGACTTAGCTTTTTATCTGTCCATATGCCCAGCCCACTTATTTAGTTTATTTTTGCAAGGCAAAAAAAAAAAAAAATACCCATTAATCTGCCAACTAAAAGAAAGCCAAGACACACAATTCAGTGAGAGAAAACCACATCAGTCCACATCATCACATCCTTCTATCCCTATCCTCTTGTTCTTTCTCTCCCCAAGACAACCACCACATTAAATCCAGTCCTAAAATTTCCTTTTTTTATGGATCCAGTTCATTCAGATGCATCCTTAATGAACATTCCCTTGATTTTTAAACATTACATAGATCAGCACTGTGTTAATCCTTGGAAACTTACTTTTCTGTGTAACTTTATATTGCTGAGATTCATCCATACTTCATGCATTTTGACAGTGATAATGTGCCCTGTGTATGTTCTCCCTCTGAGGTGAACCTGGGTTATTTCCATGATATTATATTATATAGGTTATAATAATCTATGCTGACGGATAATTCCTGTACTTACCACCTTTTGTACAAGCATAGTTTGTCTTGGATGTATAATACTTGGAGGAGAACCATCAGGTCAGAGGGAGCACAACTTTTATTTTTTGCAAAATAATTTCAAATTTTTCCAAAAAAAATCCACTATTTCTCACTCTCGTCCAGTGACACTGTTGACTCATACTCTCTCCAACGCTTTATTTTGACATATATTTAAAACATATTTTTGAATGGAATGAATGTGAAATGTATGTACTGCTTTCCATGTGATCTTCATTTGCATTTTCCTAGACAGCGATGCTGTGCACATCTCTTCCTCTGGTCGTTGGCAATGTGTGTTTATTTTGTAAAATGCCTTTTCCCATCTCTTGTCCAGGTTTCCTGTGGGTCGTTTGTACCCTTCTTGTTTTAAAGCTATATTTTATGTATTTTTTATATTATATTTCTAAGCCTTTCACAACATAAATTTTCAATGTCTTGGACAAGTATAATCACTTCTTTTCAAGGTGATTGATTTTTTAGATGTTCTTAATGTTAACATGGTTAAATATAGTAATATTTTTTTTTGTCTTATTGAATGACTTTTTTTCCTTTCCCAGTGTCTAAGATAGTTGCCTGTATTTTCTGCTAAAATATTTAAGTGTTTTGCCATTAGGTCCTTAATTCATGTAGATGTAATTCTTTTTGTGGGCCATGGAATAAGGATCCAACTTTTTCTTTTTTCTTTCTAGTATTTTTCCTATCTATTTACGTATGTGGTTGATGACTAATAGTTACCTGGTGAACGTAAAGGAGCTTTGGAGGCTCAAGAGTTCCTAAAAGTGCCCATTGAGCACTCTGAAGTGAATTATTAGACTTCTCTTGAGTGCAAAGTATAAGAGGCTTTCTAAAAACACTTCGGGAATCACCAAAATAGGAAAAAGAAAAGAAAAGTTTGTCTGTGGTCCTTAATCTGTTCATTTGATTCTATGGTTCCTATTTTTTTGGTAGAAATTGCTCACATTCTTAAAAATATCTCACAGGCAAAATTAAATTAAAGTCTGTGGTTTACATGTGAATAAAGGCATAATCATTAGTTCATTAAAGAATGAATGCTTCACAATTAGCATTCCAGGTATGTAGAGAAATACAAGAATAAATAATTTTAAAATTTAAAACCCCCTAAAATTTTAAATAAATCATAGACAAGGGAGTCAAAAAAGGCTATTAAAGGGTACTAAGATATTGAGATTGCACTCACCCTGGGATGGGGGCAGTGAATAGGATGCTAATTCCTTTGGCCACATTTTCTGGATTATCATGGTCAGAGCCAGAGGCAGGGGCTATGTGCACTCTGGGGTTAACTATGGCGTTTACAATGGTTCTGCCCCTTGGATGGCTGTAGAGTTCCTGACCATGTGAACACTCTTGAGGAAATGCACTTGCTCACATTCTCCCTTCAAAAACCCTAAAAGATTGCCCAGTATGCTCATTTCTTTATACAATGCTTCCTCTCTGTGTGCTCCTGAACCATAATGTTCACATGTACAAAATTTAAATCAAAATCACCACTGCTAAAGCATATTTATAATTTCAGAAAAAAATTCAATTCGTGTAATTCAAACTATTGAAGGGCTCTGTATAAATAAATAAATAGTAAAGATTACACTGGAAATTGCCCTTCTATATCTCAGTTTCCCTCCCTGTTAAATAAGAATGCTGAGTTTCATTCAGAAAACCTCTCCAGCTTTAGGATTCCACAGTTCTAACTATGTCTGAATGTGTAGGACATTTAAACAGAAGTAAGATTGTCCGGTCAAATATATACACTTTTTCTAGAATAATCTAGCTTGGCACTTAAATGTCCATCAAGATTTCTATAGACTGTTGGGAAAGTACATTGGCAGAATTATTTTTGAAACTATGACAGATACACTTCTTGAATACTCATATCAAGGCTCTTTCAACCTTCAGATAAATAGCTGAATTCAGGAGATTTGGAAGATGGCCAGGTATTTAAGATAATCAATATTTCAGTCTAATAGCTCTTATACCCTGGTGCTTATTTGATTTGTTGTGCTCATGAATATGTCTATATTCCAAATTGTCTATTCATATATGTTCTGTATGGTTCATCCCAAAGCAGAGCTTGTGACAGGGACTTAGCAAGCTCTTTCCTAGTAACACGGTGCGGATGTGTGAAGACTGAGATGGAAAGTAGGGAAAGTCAATACAAGGAGTGTTACTGGAATTTACCTCTGTGGGTAACTGGAGCTCAGTCCCACTGGAGGGCCTATGGAGAATTCTGAGACATGTCTAAAAATTGCCCCTCATAAAAATTCAAAGCTGAACATTTATTCACAGACTCCTATCTCTGTTGGTTGGGGATCCTGTGGGACTGTTAACTTTACTCTTATACTTCAGGAAAGCCTTGTCAACTTGTGGCTTTGATAAAAGCCCTCAGGCAGGAATCCAGAGAGATGCTACTAGCACTGGAGGTGAGATGCTGTCAAAGTGTTTGGGGAAATGTCCACTACTGACATAGCTGAAATCAAAGACGAGCTCAGAGGAGACCAGTTCACCAAATGCATCTGCTTCTGTGAGAATCCAGTTACATGAATGGTGGACCCCAAAATCGTACCGATTTGCATTTTTCAATAAATGTCTCTTAAGTTATTTTGATGACTGACTCCCTACACAAAATTACCTGGAAAGTTATGTTCAGTCAAAAACACTCTTAAAAATCTAATTATCCAAGTAATAATGATTGCCAAGATATAAGAGATAAAGAAAAAAAAGTACTGCCAATTTCTGATCTTCGGTTCAGTGTGTTATAGATCATTCTGGACAATACTTCCTGAACTCCTTTTACCAATTACAGTAAACCTTAATTTATAAATAATTTATGTTAATAAACTACTTACTGTTCTTCTATTCTGAAAAGACATATGCAAGAAAAAATAAATATTTTATTATTCAATAATGTCCTGAAAAATATAATTTATAGCTCACTGTCAATGTTGTTTTTCACTCTGTTTGTTCTGTGGCATATAAACAAAATGACTGTGAACATGCTGTTCTTGTTACAAATGATTGATGACGGAGGATGTTAACAAGAGTATGAAAATGCCACATTACTTTCAAGCTCAATTTTCAACAAACAACTGTATAAATACATAAAGATGGACTAACAATCTTTTCCAATGAAAAGCAAACATTTAAGTGAGGTGGATATTAACGTGCAGCAAATCTTCCTGATACCATGCAGATGCAATAGTTAGCCATGTCTATGATTCTAAGGTTCTTTATTTTTTATTCTGTTCTTTATTCCTACTTCTCAAGTTATCATTACTAATATGTTTTCAGTCCATTGGGAATTTGCAAGAACAAAAGGAAATTTATTGCTTGCTCCTAGAAATGACCAATAAACCACGGTTTCCAGTATCTTATCATTTACAAAAGAGAACTTTCTCTCTTGTGGGCAGGACCTGCTACTCTTTCAACCCTGCAATCCCCAAATTCCAAATAAAACTAACTGACAAGTTTGGTTTAAAAAAAAAGACAATAACAACAAAAATCTTACCAGTTTCTGACCAGACAGGACCTCTAGGAGAGCAAGCAGTTTGACACCATCTTTCATGTCTTCAAAAAGATCATCCACCACCATAGGGGGCTTCCGCTGTAAAATCAAAATGCTGCTCATGGTGAAATTTGTAGGAGAAAAGAAATTATGTTTTTATTAGTGCATCCTAGCTATACACAATAGTCAAGTTTATTTTGACATGATCATCCATGCATGGAATATCATTTGCCCTATTCAGTCCCCAGTAACTCCATGTGAAAGAACGAACAAGGCTTGTCGTCAGAGAAAATGCCCGTTTATTGAGGAACAGCTCTGCATATTTATTTATAGAGCTGGGATGGTTTGACAATTATGACAGTTTAATGGTTGACCGGTTTGACAGTTGGCATGGGGTGCTTTCTGATTGGTGGGTAAGGATCATGTGAGCCAGCAGGGCTAGTCTGATTGGTGGGTAAGGATCATGTGAGCCAGCAGGGCTCACCATTGGATGGCTCTTCTCGGGGGATGGGAAAGTTAGTGTTTGGACCCAGGGCGACTCCCAACACTGTGGCCTTCTTCCCCACCTATATCCCCACTCTTCTACTGACCTTCCTCTATCTATCTGTCTATCTATCTATCTATCTATCTATCTATCTATCTATCTATCATACTGGTGATTGAACCCAGATGTGCTTTACACCCTCAGATCTTTTAAATTTTTATTTTGAGGCTCACTAAGTTGCCCAAGCTGGCCTCAAACTTATGATCTTCCCGCCTCAGCCTCCTAAATCAGTGGGATCACAGGCATTTACCACTGTACCTGGCTATATACTATTTTTACAAATTGATACTTCAAAGTACACAAAATGATGGAATTTGCAAAGGTACATTCACATCTGTACCTAGCATAGTTTAGTCAAATCCATTCCTTTCTTGTTCTTCCCCTCCTCCTCAACCCTCCTCCTCTACTCCACTGATCTCCCTTCCATTTTGATGGTTTCCCACACTTCAGTCCCCCTTTTTTTTTCTAGCTTCCACATAAGAGAGAAAATATTTAATACTCAACTTTCTGAGTCTGAATTATAAATGTTCTCCTATTCTATCTATTTACCCACAAATGACAAGATTTTATTTTTGTTTATGGTTGGGTAAAACTTCATTGCTATTTACGGTTTAGGTTTGAGGTGTCTTCCAAAAGCTGATGTGTGGGACGATACAAGAACATTCAAGGTGAAATGATTAGATTATGAGAGTTGTAAACTGGTAAGTGGAGTAGTCCACTGATATGGTTAATTTGGTGGTAGCTGTAGGCAAGTAAGGTATGGCTGAAGGAGGTGGGACACTGGGGGCATGCGTTTGGGGTATATATTTTGTCCCTGGTGAGCAGAGATTTCTCTGCTTCCTTGTTGCCATATCCTGAGCTGTTTTATTCCACTATGCCCTCTGCCATGATGTTCTCTTTACCTTGGGCTCAGAGCAATGGAGTCGGCCATCTATGGATTAAGACCTCTGAAACTGAGAGCCAAAATAAACTCTTCCTCCTCTACATTGTTCTTTCAGGTCTTTCAGTCACAGTAACAAAAAAAAAAGTGGACTAAAACATTCATGATGTACATATACCATATTTTCTTTATCCATTCATCTGTTGATGGGTATCTGGACTGGTTCCATAACTTGGCTATTGTGAATTGTGCTGCTATAAATATTGATGTGCCTGCATTTCTATAGTATGCTGATTTTAGTTCTTAAGTATAAATATCAAGGAGTGGGATAACTGGGTCATATTGTGGTTCCATTCTTGCTCTTTTGAGGGATCTTATAGGAGAAATCTCTATAAACCTTAATTCCTTTTACTTTTTTTTTTAAATACACCAGGCCCTTTAATTCTTTATTTTGAATATAATTGCCAATTACCTTCTGATAACTGCAAGAAGAAAAACCATCCAGTGGAGATAAAACTCAACATCCCAAAACCTCAAGATTTAATGCTTGGGCTTTAACATGAATACTGACTGCTTTGTAGAAAGAGATATTTTACAGGATGGGATGGTACAAGAAAAAGGAAAGAAAAGCAGTCACCATCAGCCTATAAGAAAGAGTAAAGCAGACCTGAAGGACAGCAGGAGGCATCCTAGACAAACTGGACCAACCTCATCACTTCACTGTGAGTGACCACCACTTACTGGGGCTTAACAAGATGAAGGTCTTCTGTGGGACATTCCCACCAAGGCAACTCTTAGCTCAGTGACCTGCTGTGATAGTGCTATTGGGGCTGCCAAGGTCACAGGCTCATTGATACTCCTAAGGTCAGGAGGCTGGTTTGTTTTGTTTGCACATCTAGCAAAACTTCTCTTGAGACAGCACAAAACCCAAAAGGAGCATAAGTACAAAAGTACATGCTGATCAGAGCAGACCCATCACCTCTGCTGGATAAATGAGCCAACTCCCATGTTTAATTCATGAGAGTCTTTCATTTTTTTAAAGAAAGTCATTCAAGTGTTCAACACACTGGTGTTCACGGAACCATGAATTAGAGCCTATCCTGGCTCAGAAGAAGCAAAGAGGTGGTGGTACTAAGGTTGATGGTCAATAGAGGGGAGGGGCTCACAGACATCTCACAGAATTGGAAAACTTTCGTCATTCTGAGTTCTAGCTCCATTCTTGTCTGATTCTTGTTAAATCTAGTCGCAGACTTTAATTCTCGACTGCTGACCATCAACTGTCTTCTTTTCTTTAAATAAATACGTTCTATGGAGAGCTATTTAAACACCATGTTTTGTTGAAATTGACTTTCTTCTCTACATATGGAGCATTTATATTTCTCTTCTGACTGCATGAATTAAAGACTCTGAGTGGTATAATTCTAATTTTAAAAGTATTTTTCTCTCTTTATAAAATGAACAGCTGAACACATTTTGTTCTCATGCTGCGAAATACATGTTCAAAAATAACAGTTTTCATTTTCAATCATTCCCTCTTGGATCCCACCCCTCACACTGCTTCTTACTTATAGAGCAAAAATGTAAGAGTGATTTTACAGCCCAAGCATATAAATAAAAGTTATCTAGAACAAAAGGAGCCATTACAATGAAAACTCTTTGGTGCAATAAGAATCAAAATTATTACAATGACCATAGACAGTCATTACAAATATAATCTATCATTCAAAGTATCCATATAGTTTAAATGAAATAAAACAATGAGGGAAAAGTTCATAAATGTGTGATATATACAGTGAATAAATACAATTTAAGTTTTTCACATAATATTTTAATATGAATATGTAAAGAAAGTTAAAGAAAACAGGAAATTCCCTTGAAATAATAAATATTCAAAGAAATTTGACACCCCCCAAAATGTGATTGAATGCATGTATCCATGCCACTAAACATGCACAGGTCTCTTCCACTTTGAAGAACACATGCTCCATAGTGCTGGCTGAACTGGCCTTCAAATCAGCAGTTACAGCTAGACAGGTCAGTGACCCACAGGCCTCTGCCTATGACAAGACTGCCTCCTTCACAGGAGCTGGCTAGGTACTAGAGCTGGGGCCAATTCCATCCTAAGTCCTTTGCTCTTCACAGAAGTTTGCCTGCATAGACAGGATACTTGAGTCCCTCCTTCCAGGTAAATGTCCTCTCCTACATATTGTCCAATATGTAGCAGGTGCTTGGGCAATGCCACTTTGCCTGAGGCATTGTTTATACATACTTTATGAACAATAGGGGAGCTTTTTCTTGTCGTGATTAGTTCATCTCTATTCTTTGCAACAACATCGTAATAGAAAATCTTCTAGCTAACTTTGTCTCCGGTCACATACAAAATACTGTATCAATATGACTACTTTGGTTGAATGAAGGTCATAGGGCTAGAGGCCAAAAAAAGAGATAGAAATGAAGATAATTGATTGAAGCCCAGCTTGATGGAAAATAAGGACAGTGTGATTTTGTTCTTATTGCTTTCAAGCACTGGATAGCAAACAGTTGAGCACTTTACAAGATCATAATTATCTCCTCCTCCTCCTCCTCCTCCTCCTTTTTTTAAATCAGTGTAAAACTGTGATCAGTTTTGGAGGTATCTGGAGAATTTCCACCCCCATGGCCATAGCAATCACACTTAGCAGGTGGAACTATCACCTATTCATGCTGGGCCTGACGTCATTCCAGGAATGGACTCCTGTCTCCGTGAGGGCAGAGGAAGACAGAGAGACAAGAGAAGAACTTCCCTTCAGTGCCACCCTTCCAGAAGCTTTTTTCAAATCATGTCTAAACCATGCATTTTGCTCTAAAATGACTGGGTGACCCAAAAAACCCTACAAACTCAAGGCTGCAGGCCTCTGCCTCTGAGGGCTGGTGCTGCAGGCGAGTCCCTTGTGGTTCATCTGTGACTGAACAGACCTCACAGCTCCATGTTCTCTATTTCTCCTCCCCTTTCATTCTTACTACAGCAGCCCCCTGATGACACATAACAGAACTCACACGTGTTCTCTGACGACTTTAAGGAGGTTTCTTCTTGAACTTTGTGAAATCTGAAGCCACAGGTATCTTAGACATTTTTTCTGACCGCTTCCTCTCTTTGGGGAAATATTCTCTCCTCCTGTGTGTTTGTGCATGTGTGTGTGTGCACACCCTGTGTGTCTATTCACTGGTCTGTAAGCACCATCATATATTTAGCCCCTATTTGCCACCTGCTTTTATGATTTTATTGTGAAAGGATGGCCATATGTGTTATCCTACCTGTTAGTTGTATGCCCTGAAGAATAATTACATTCCCTAAGAGGTTAGGAGAATGATTTGATGAAAAAAGATTTCAGAAATAACTATTGGCATGAAATGAAAGCTTAAGAAATGTTCACATTGAAAAATCATGAATAAAATGAGCCAGACATGGTATTGCATACCTGTAGTCACAGTTACTCAGGAGTTTGAGGCAGAAGGATCACAAGTTCAAGGCCAGTCTCTGCAACTTAGTGAGACCCTCTTTCAAATTTAAAAAAAAAAAAAAAGGGCCGGAATGTGATAGAATGTTCCCTGGGTTCAAGAATCAGTACAATAAATAAATAAATACAAATTATAACAATGCTGTTGCATAAGGGAAAGAAGGCAAAAGTCATATAAACTATATACATGAATTCTAATATTTAGTAGATGTTTCTATGGCTAAGATATTTATTCACTCAAATTTAGTAGCTGATTGAATAGGGGAAGGAGAATAAAGAAGAATTAGTAAAATATTACTGACTGTCTAAATGTGTTGAACACTGTTGTGTGGACTCCGGGTTATCTCACTTCATATTCACACCACCGCATGTGGGAATGCTCCCCTCTCTCTAAAAGCAAGGAATCTGAATCCCAGCTTCACTATGGTATTGGCCAGTAATCACACCACTATTAAGTGACTGGAGATTTGTGCCCAGGTTTATTATAATTTGAGCCTCCTTTTTAGACAGAAAGCCTAGTACAAAAATGCAGGCACTCACTTTAATTTTTCAGAACAATGCACAAACCTATGAACATGACTTTTATTTAATAATAAGAAAATTATTGACTAATCAAATCAAGTGCCTTCCACTCTACTAGAAACAAAAAGATTAATAGTAAAAAGCCACTTCTAAATGTGGATTTAAGAAATACTAAAATCAAAAGAAGAAAACATCATATGTATAAATATGTGTTATCATGGTTATCATGTCTCCTAATGATCATATTTCTACTCTGCCCTGAGCTGGGCCTGTCACATTCTCTGCGTGGATCTAAAAGATGGCTGGGACCAAATCGCCTCCTGCTCATCATCAGGTTCCTGGTACTGAGGTCCCAAGCTACTCCATGTCTGACTTTTTTAATACTGAGTTACCCGTGTGTTAGGGTCTCCAAAACCACCCTTAGGCTTTGTGATTCTCTAGGATTTAGAGAACTCAGAAAAACTATTAAGCTCCCGCCTACAGTTTATTATAGCAAAAGGATATAGATTAAAATCAGCAAAGGGGAGAGGTGCATTCCCATGGAGTGAAGTCCAGGAAAATGCATTCACCCAATTTCCAAGGTGAGTGACCTGCCCCTTCTGAAGCAGAGTCACATGGAGATGCACTTTATTTTTTTAACAATGATGTTTGACAACACAAATTGTTGCCAACCAGGGAAACTAAGCCAAACCTAAGTGTCTGGGATTTTTATTGGGGACACACAGTTCCCGTGTGATGGGCATCAGCTACTCAGACTCTAGCCCTCTTTCTCACTCCCAACCCCAGAAAAAAAATGTTAACCAAAATAAGATTGGTAATATAAACTGTCGCGACCCCTCGCCGGCAAGGGAAACATGACACAGGATTCTTCTTTCAACAGTTTATTCAGGCCTTGAGTCATGTATCATCTTCTAGCGCCCGCCGCCCGACACACCCAAGCACAGCTTAATAAAGCCCCCCGCATCCCAATCCTAAGCCGCCACGTGGATCTCTCTCATAGGGTGGTAAGGGATTGCGCGCCAACTCTCCATAAAAGGAGTTGTTTATCACAGGCCACAGTGGAAGCCGGCGCCATCTTCTAATGGCGGCCACGGTTTATAAGAATGGCTTACCACAATAAACAATCTATTTAAAGTGGTACAGCACAGTCAAACCCCCTAACACAAAAACAGATACTCACTATAAACATAGTATGGCATAGGGTCACAGATATAGAGAAGCAAAATATGCCAAGTGCTCAGTGGTTATCTCTCTATAGCCAGCCAGGGCCACTACTAAGATAGGCTTTTCTCTGGAATGTGCACAGTTTAAACAACACAGGGCTTCTGAGTTAACCCTTTCCTGCTAATTAATCTTTTTCTCATACTCTGAAGCACGTAGAATCCTCTCAATAGACTCTCCTCTGGGTTAAACCATCTAAAACTAATTTTGTTCACAAATGGAACATGACTGACACATGTCTAAATTTATTAGTATGAAAAACTGTTCTGAGTCAAACTATATTTCAGAACCTCCCCACATCCAATGATGAGATTCCTACAAGTGACCCCAAATCAATTCATTCTGTAAGATAGGAATGAGCATTTTCAAAGGAATCTGATTGTATGTCTTTGCTATTCTAAGTTATAAATTTTAATTGTGCAAAAATGGACATTAAAAATGTTTACCATTTTAACAATTTTTTAGTGTAATTGTTCAGTAGTGGGTTATTTCCATATTACTGTGCTACCATCTCCAGAAGTATTTTCATTTTGCAAAACTGAAAGGCTACACACATTGAATGACAGCATTTCTACTTCCTCCCAGCTCCTGGCAAGCAACACTCTACTTTCTTTTCAATAATTTTGACTATTCTTGATGCCTTATATGAGTAGAATCATATAGATTTGTCATTTAGTGACTGGCTTATTTCATTTAGCATAAAGTTCTCAAGGTTGATCTATCATTTCACAGATGACAGAATTTCTTTCCTTTTTAAGGTTGAATAGCATTTTTTTTTGTACATAGATACCACACTTTTTGTATTGATCTCTGTGTTAGTGGATGCAAGGTGTTCTCCCATCTGGATACTGGGAATAATGCTGCTATGAACATACATGTATCAACATCTCTTCAACACCCTATTTTCAGTTCTTTTAGATATATAGCCAGAAGTAGAACTGGTAGGTTCTTTGGCAATTTTATTTATTTTTATTTTTTTCAGAAACTACCATAGTTTTCTATAGATTCTATCATGCAAAAGAAATAAAAACCTACTTTGAAACACTATTAGTATATCACCATTTCATCGGTGAATATCTATACATTTTCTACCATCTTAGAGTTCCTAGTAATCAAAACCACACAGCAATAAAGTAGATTTTTCAGCATTCAAGATTTAGCCCTTAGCAACCACAAGAGTAAAATCAACCTCTCTTCTGCCAGAACAATCCAGGTCCTCACCATCATCTTGTTTAGTTTTCTACCAAATGCTTTTTCTTTGGGGGGAAGAACTCTCAAAACATTTCACAACACAGAAAGCTATGTACTTTAAAATACTAAACACACACCCTATGACTCAATATTTGTGATTGCTGGATACCTTGTGATACCAATAAAATAGAACTAGAAAATGTCTAGCAGAAAGCCCAACCCACTGAAAACCACCTCCGGTGAGACGCTCACTGTTGAGCACTAACAGGCTTGTGTGCTGCCTCAGATGCACACAAAATGTCCCTCTGTGCACTGTGTGGGAGGTCTTAAGGCAAGCGCTGCTTCTCAGGACACATTCTGAGCATCCCTGAGCCCTGTGTGCACTGTGGTGCCTCACTTCTGGACCCAGATAAACCATGACTTCCCATTTAACTAAAGTTCAGTTAGAAACACAGACCCAGAAGAGAAGCGGGGAGGAGAATTCCCACCCCAGGTCCAGTCTCGAGCTTTTCCATGTTCTGATGGTCATCCGCAGGGTGGGGACAACAGCCAAACAGCAGGAACAGAGAGGAGGTGGTAAGGGAAGAGAGGTTGACCAGCGGATGTGAAGCAAGTCACCTCCCCAGAGGCTGGCAAACAGCCCACCACACTGAAACACCTCAGAAAGCTGACACAGCCTTGGACCAGATCGATAAAGCCGATAATAACCACAGATGATGGCCAAATAAAATTCACTTGATGTCTGAAAGGATTTGTTATATTATTCAGAACATCGAATTGAAAGTTCCCAATATCTCTGGAAACGAGAAGTAATTTTAAAACTTTCTGTGTCATCTGTTTCTCTGCCAGTGCCTTTATGAAAGACCTATTGTGATTATTTTCCACCTCTATTTGGCAAAGATACGAATGTAGTTTCCATTCTTTTTCATTTTCCATGATGGATAGCATAATCATTTCCACTTCCTTGATTATTTAATTCAATTCTGAATAAATATCTCAAAAGGCAATAACTTCCCTTTAGCCCAGCTTTCAATCAGCTCAGGAAAACTCTGCTCTTAATAATTCTCAGATATAATAAAAGTTATTTTCACTATGTAGTATAAAAGAAGCACAATCTTCAAGTCATTTCCTTTATTCTGTGCAATATTGGTATTGTCCTTGATACCTTTTGTTCACACAAAATATGTGACTCATTAACAAATCTTGTTTTTGTTTTCTTTTTCAAAATTCATCCAGAATCCAGCCATCTCTTATCTCCTCTACCGCCAGTATCTTGGTCCAAGTCACCAGTCCCTGGCCTGGATGACGACTTCAATGACCCCCAACTTATTTCCCTTCTCAACTTGCTCTTCTTCAGTCTTTTCTCAACAGAACACTTTTGTCATCTCCTCTTCTGCTCATCTCCCCCATTAGAATGTAAGATCCAAAATACATAGATTATTTCTCTATTTTATTCACTGCTACATGCTCAGTACCTCAAATATTGCCTGATTAAATAGCATTTAAAAATACTTGTTAATGAATGTATGAATAAATAAGATATATTTCTAAAGAAGGAATTTTGAAAAATATTATTTAAATGTTTATTAACTGTAAAAACTTTGTAGGACTTATTTCCGTGTTATCAATGAATTATACCCCTTAAACTAATAAATGCTATTCATCTTGAAATGGTGATTTTTTTCCTTTCTAATTTTTAAATGCATATTTGGAAATAACTAATTTATCAGTATGTTTAGGGTTAACAAAATCAAAATACATGTGTTTTCCCTGATTTTATTAAGGCATAATTGACACATAAAATTGTATATATTTAGAATGTAAAAATGAGGTTTTAACACATTGTGAAATGATTAAATCAAGCTAACAACATATTCATCACCTCACATGTTTAATGTAGCTTTAAAAAAAAAACTAAATAGTTATTTCCAGGGTGAATAATTACATTTGCCTTTCCCTCTTTGGCCCTTATTATCTTGTATTAGTTCACTAGCAGTTCCACCAAAGTGCATGCAAGGAAACAGATGGGAGAGAAATTCAATCCACAAAGTGTTTCCATGCTACCTTTCACCACTGTTGGCGAAAAGATAACTGGAGAAGATGAAAGCAACTAGGAAAGTGATCTTCTATGACTGTGCAGACATCATTCAAGTTGTAATTACTACGGGTTGCTTTTTAAAAGAACAAGGAAAATCCCGTGTTCCTTTTAAAGGCTATGCATCTAACTTTGTATTAAAACAAAATGTGCTCTTAATGGATCTCTTATGGTCCCAAATATATATTGAAATCTCAATGCCTGCACTGCAGAATGTGACCTTATTTGGAAAGAGGGTCTTCAGAGAAGTAATCAGGTTACAACGAGGTCAGTAGCATTGGTCCCCATCCACTATGACAGGTGTCTTTATATAATGAGGTAATCCTGACACAGACACAGGCATGCACAGGGGAAGAGACTGCAGAGATGCAAGCTAAGGAATATGAAGCACTGCAGGCCACCTCCAGAGGCCAAGCAGACAAGAAAGGATTCCTGCTGGAGTCTGAGAAGGAACATGGCCTTCTTCCTTCCAAACTGTGAGAGAGGAAAATTCTCATTTCAAGTCAATATACTGTACTTTGTTACAGTAGCCCTGGAAATTAATAGAAAACCTGAATAATGTTTTAAGACTTTTTTTTCTTTTTTTAACCAGTTCTTCTAAAGAGTAAGAAGATGCCTATATTATGCCTGAGGTCATTCCAAAGGCAGTGTTTGAAATATTTGGTGCCTATGCTTGAGAGATCTACAAATATAAGGCTGGCAGATGGAAAAAGGATTGCTCATTGCATATTGAAAAGAAACACCATTTATAGAAACACTAAAAAATGGCTGAGACCTATTTTTTCCCCTCAAAGGGTCTAGTTCCAACCCATATATTTTACAGCTAGATATCATAAAGATTGAACCAATGGGGTTTAAATACAGTTTATTCTATTTGACAAAATGAGAGAAAATGTGAAATTGCAAATGAATACAATCAATATGAATATTAATATTATTTATACTAATTTCTCCAATTTAAAAAAATCAAACATTTTATAAATTTTGTTGGAAAAGACATATTTAAATTGTTCCCTTTGGATGGCCAGTGTAGCACCATACAGTTATAATAGCTATGGATCATGAATAAATTTGGGAATTTAAAACGTGAAAGAACTAACATTTTAACTGTCAAAATTTAACATATTTTTCTAATAGAATCTTTTTTGTTCAAAAATGCATAATCACACTGGTAAATCTGAGACATCTGTGACCATCAGGTGGGGACCCCTTCAACTCAAGTGCTTTCCGTCTGTCTTTTAATGTCTTCACCTCACCCAAACTTAGATACATCCATACCCTTCTTTCCACTGGTCTCAAGGAAAGAGATTTCTCTCCTCTGGTGCAAACGTACACCCCCACAAGTGCTCTTGATTCTTTGTCCCACTCTGCCTGCCTTTGTACCTTCAAACTAACCTTCCTTCTCTTCTCCAGTCTCTCATTCTTTACTAGTTCTTGATCATTCCCTTCTTCGCAGACACCCAAGACCACCCTGTGTTAAAAAAGCACTTACTATTCATCCAAAAGAAATGAAGTCAGCATGCTATAGTAATAATACATGCATACCAGAGTGTATAGCAGCACAATCCACAATAGTCAACCTAGGTGCTCCAGAGCTCATCAATAGAAAAATGAATAAGGAGAATGTGGTGTGTCTACACAATATATACAGAAGCTAGAGACCAAAACCCAGAAATTTAAAAAATGAGACTCTTGAGAAAATAGAAGGGAAAACAATAGAATAGGAGCCAGGGGACCAAGGGTGAGGGAAGAATAGAGGCAAAGGGGAAGATCTGTGGAATAATGTTGAGTAAATTACACTATGTGCATGTATGAACATATCACAATGCATTACAATTTATATATAACTCTAATGCATCGATTAAAAATAAACAAACAAATAAATAAAAGGAACCAATAAAGTAGAAGAAGAAGAGCCAGGGGAGGGAAGAGGGAGGGAAGAGGTAGTATTGGGGATTGAAATGGAGAAGACTAAATTATATGCATTTATGAGTATATCAAAATAAATAACACTATTATGTATAAGTATAATTCACTAAAATTTTTTGAATGCTATATGAAAAAAAAAAGTCTCTCAACAGATCCAATTTTCAGCACTAGCTAAGATTCCATCTCATGAACATGTCGTAGGTACTGAGTGTCCTAACTCTCTCACCCTTCATCAACTCATCAGTTAACATGAATCTGGTTTCTATTGTAATGTGGACTCCACTCCCAACAGTGGACAATGCGTCCTAACTGCCAGGTCACATGGATTCATCTCTCAGAGAAATCAAGTAATTTCTCTCTCTGAGCCAGAACTTAGTACACCTTTTTCCCAAGCCTCTTATAATTTCTGATCTATATGACTGATCTTAATTTCTCAGGTCAGGAATCTACAAGTTATCCTTAATTTCCTCCTCTGGGATTCCA
The DNA here is from genome assembly GCF_001458135.2 of Marmota marmota marmota. Classification (NCBI taxonomy): domain Eukaryota; kingdom Metazoa; phylum Chordata; class Mammalia; order Rodentia; family Sciuridae; genus Marmota; species Marmota marmota. Next base: position 66,676,075 of record NW_025999842.1, read on the forward strand.
ATTAAGCCTCAGTTCCATCAGGTCCACCCCTAAACATCTATTTAATTTATCCATTTTTTTCCATTCTCCCACCATGACTTTATTTTTTTATTTGTTTTAATTAGTTACACATGACATATCTTGACATATCATACATTTGAATCAGATGAGGTATAATTTCTCATTTTTCTGAGTGCACAGGTTGCAGAATCACATTGGTCATGCAGTCATGTATATACATACAGCAATAATAATTTCTATTTTATTCTGCTATCCTTCCTTTCCCCCTTCCCCAGCCCTCCCCTCCCATCACTTCTCTCTACCCAATCTAATGTGACACACTTCTTTTTTTTCTTTTTCCTACATCATCATACATGTATTTGTATAACAATGAGGGTCTCCTTCCATCTTCTGTGCAATTCACTTTAGTCCAACCTGTCTACAGCTCTCATCTGACTTACTGCACTCCATCTCCAATCTTACTTGCTCCTGCTCTAATTCATGAGAAGGGGAAGGGGTTAGAGCCTAAGTAATCATTTCTCACCCTGCATAAGATTCTTTATTTTGGGCCTTCTGCCCATGGTACGGGTCCAAACTCTCTTTATGACTGGCCTTTGACCAATTCTGTTTTCCATGTTGCCAACTCCCTCCTGGAACATTTTCAGATATTCCTAAATTCTTCTATTCCCTTTACTTTAGAACCATCATCTTTCTCATCTCTCCACATTTGAAAACATTGTTCCCTTCACCTACCCACTCCTGAGACATTTCTCAGGCCTCTGATTAAATGTTTCTTCCTGTGAAAGCCTACAGACCTCTCCTTGAGATCATCTGTGTGTCTGGCTATGATTGATATGTGCTCCTGGTCACCCTGAACTTTCTTTCTCCTAGAATTCATCATACACACTTCATTATAATTGTGGGTCTCCTCTGCCAGACCACTAGTTCCAAGATGGCATGGGCTATGTCTGTATTCACTGATGTATCCACAACACCTACCACAGAATAGGTGCTTAGTGAATGAATGACTAAATAAATAAATGAAGCCTGAGAGTATGACACAGTGGTTGATGCCTGCTGTGGACTAAGAGGTTGAATGCCTCCAAAATTCATATGTGATGATATTTAGAGATGGGGTTCCTTGGAAACTATTCTGTTTAGATGAGATCATGATAGTGAGGCCCCCATGATGGAATTGATTAATAGCCTTATAATTGGAGGAAGAGAGACCAGGGCTCCTTTTCCTCCTGCCAACTAAAGACAAGGAGATGGCAGTCATATGCAAGCCAGGAAAAGTGCCCTCCCAGGGAAATGAATGTTTCAAGACCTGGATATTGAACTTCCCAGCCACCAGAACGGTGGGAATAGTTTGTTGTTTAAGCCGCTCAACCTATGGCATCTCTCATAGCAGCCTGAGCTGACCAACAGTGCCCAAGCTCAGGAGTGGTGGGATTGAAACCTGGCTTTGTCCTTTGTTATGTGACCCTAAGCTAATTAATTAACTTTTCAGGCTTATAACTTATAAAAGAATAAAAATGATACATTTGAATGTTGTTAGGATTAAATAAAATAAGATACAGTTGTTAAAGCACCATAACTGGCACATGACAAGTGCTCAATAAACAGCATCCCTTCAGTTTAGAAATGCATCCCAACAATGAGTGCTAATGTGTTAGACCTGCATCAGGAACCTAACTTTGAAAAACTACCACTCAAAATAAATTGGGCTAATTAAATAAGAAATATTACATCTTCTTTCATTAACAGAACTAACATAAAAAATGTTTCTTCTTGATAAAAAGAAAATTATAGGTTTCATGTCTAAAAAGGGAGCCCCATCTCTGAAACAGATGATGGAGTATATGAAACAACTATAACTACTAATTTTTGTGAATGTCATATTGTAGTATATTGACAATTTGTGATTTTCGATTCTTTGCATAATTGCAGAGACATAAAAACTTCCATTTAGGAACAAAGCAAACATCAAAAAATGAAAAGTTAATTAGACCCATAAATTTTAATAATCTATATCTGTGTACTAAGAGTGATATAAAACACCCACAGAGGGAAAATCCTTAGGTTTGCCCCCTATTTTTGATAAAATATTTTGTTTAAGAAAAGTACATTTTACAAAAACATATTGGACTTTTGTTTGTATCTTATTTCTTCATAACTTCTGTCATAATATTTATAAATAATTGCTATAATAGAATAGAATGTCATCAGTAGAAGAGTTTCTTATTTAATATGTCATATATTGATGTGAAACCAAGACAAGCAATCAAGAACAAAATGAAAATTTCTTATTAAAAAAACCTCTTCAAACTCACTCTCAAAATCATTTCCAATAGTCTCTGATGCACCCAAGATTTAATGACCTTGGGAAGAACAAGACCACCAACATTTTTTCTTCGCAACTCAACATCTCAACTCTTAATCCTGCCATTATCTGTTATCAATGCTGTTTTGGGAAGTCAATTTGCAAAGAAGATTTTGAGAAAATAGATACATTTGCTTTCCAAAGACAGTCTTTCAAATTGTCCTTTAAAATAAAAATTGGGGGGCTGAGCATATGGCTCAGTGGATTGCCAAACATGAGGCTTTACATTCAATCCCCAGCACCACAAAATAATCAATAAAAACTAAAAAATAAAATTTTATTATCTTTAGATGGTTCATAAACATTAAAGGAGGCATAATATTATCACAGGATTTATGATTTACCATTCTAACTTAAATACATACCAATTTCCATGACTACTATGCAAAAGTTCTCAGACAACAGAGATCCTGTGAAATATTTACAAGTTGCATTCCAGAAAAAATGTCAAATTCTTTTTCCTAGTCAATTTGACACTTTTTCTTGTTTTTAGATATAAAATAACTTGGAACATCATGTAGCATAAGTAACAGGTGATTTGAAACTATTATTCTGATAACCAGAAAAAAAAATATACTTTCAACACGGTTCATTTTCTTACTTTTATTAGTAAATGTAAACAAAAAACTATAGGAAAGGGGACAATCAATAAGACCAAGGAATAGAATGCAACTCAACCATTCTCAATGGTTTCATTGTCAGGTTAGTGGAAAAATTCCAAAGAAAACATCCACCAGGAATAGGGGTAAGTGTTTTCAGGGTAGAGTTCCCACCCCTGTGTTATAGATTCAGAACTTCTCATTTGCTTCCAGTCAGACTTCAGACTGAACTTGAGGCCTGTTACGGACTAAAGTTCTGTGGCTTGTATCCCCACCAAAATTCATATGTTGAACACTTAACCCCAATATGGTGATATTTAGAGGTGGGGCCTTTGGGTAGTATCTAGGTTTAGGTGAAGCCACAAATGTGGGGCCCCACTGTGTGATTTATTAGTGGCCTTATAGGAAGATGAAGAGAGACCATAGCTCTTTCCTGCTGCCATGTGAAACACAGGGACAAGGAAAATAGCCTTCATCAAAACCCAAATCTGTTGGTGCCTTCATTTTGGACTTCCCAGCCTCCAGAACTGTAAGGAATAAGTGTCTGCTGTTTAAACCACCCAGCCTCTGGTATTTTGTTACAACAGGTTGAATTGACTAAGCAGGACCCAAATTCACTGACACAACAGGCTGAGTCATTACTAGACAATGGAGAATTAGCAATGCAGGAAAAACACACCAGAGCAGACTCAACCTGATCCTCAACCCTGGTACCCCAGGTCCACTAAAAGCCAACAGCTTTGGTTACTCAACAAGCAAGAAGAGGGAAACATGACTCCAAAAAGCTCTGGAAGATCAGGAAAGACTTTCAGATGAGTCAAGCTTCTTCTTTGTGGATTATTTTTTCTAAAGAGAAATGTTCTGAAACATAGCTTTGGGCCTGCTCTGTGACTGAAAACCTATTGTTTGGGGGAGATTTCAGGGTGTTGCTGATGATCAAGAGACAAGAACCCCACATTTAAGAAGCTATATCCTTGAGAGATTTAGTAAGACCCTGGGCACATGCTCCTGAAGGAATTAGCTGACTGTGTGTGTGTGTGTGTGTGTGTGTATGCATGTGTGGTTAGTGCAACAGCCCATGTATGCTAAAATGAAGGGTCCAAGCATGCTCTAGCACCCGGAGTGGTGTTGGCAGCAAGCCTTCTTACAAAGCATCAGGAAAAGTGACACAAGGTCCAGAGGCCAGATCACATATGAAAGTGACTGCTTTTGTCATAGGTGAGGTATTCTCATTCTTAGAATTCCTTGAAGTAAGTGAGGACCCGTCATGGGGAGGGAAGTGTTTGCCTCCCTTTTAACTTGAGGACATACGTAAATACAACCTCAACGACACTGTGAAGTTTCGGATTTTCAGACTAAATGTGTTTTATAGGACTAGTACACAAATAAAATAGAGATGGAATAGGGTAAAGATAGGGACAGGGAGACTGAGATAGAGATGGAAAAGAGACTGGGCTGGGCTGCGGGTGTGGGGGCAGAGGAGATGGCATGGAAGGGACAACTGAAATGGGATGGAAGAGAGGTGAGAGAGAGAGAGAGAGAGAGAGAGAGAGAGCTGTAAACAGGACCTCAAGTGGGAACAAGGAGGGCAAAGGATGGGGACAGATGAGTGGCAATATGTGGTCAGCTGCCGAGACAAACACAGACACACCAACCCTACAGCTCTCCTTGAGTTCTCAATTGCCACAGCAGGGAACTGGGGCCAAATCTCATTTCAGAAAGTTTTCCAAATATAAGGAGTCAGAAAACTAAAATATCATCCTACGCTTTCTTAGGTTTGGGCTATGTTTAATGAAACACCATAACATTGGCATAAATAAGTTCAGGAGAACAAGTTCACGTATTGTTCTATTTCACTGTTTAGTTTTCAAAGTGGCCCAAGAAGAAAAGAAATGACAAGTACAGAGGATTAAAAAATAACATATGGTTAAGTTTATAATAGGTTTTTATGGATACGGTAATTTTCTGGGCATTTCAAAATGATATCATTCATGCACAAGTGTGTAATGTTGGGGAAACACAGGGACTTCAGGTTCTTTTCTAGATTAGAATCTTTCTAGGCATGTGAAGAGGTACACTATCAAAAGAAAAATGGAAAATAATATTTGAGTCATACGTCTAACTGGATTGTGTAGTAATCTAAGGTCACTTTAACATTCTTTATACTTTCTAAGAAATTCATTATTAATATTACTTACAGTTAGCATGTAGCCTTTTTACGGCATGAGAAACAATAACTCTATTTTCATTTTGGAAATAAAAATCTTCCCTGATAGTTGCCAATTCTGTAGTGTAAGTAGAGTCTGGCTGTCAACAGGTTTGAGGAAATGAGCCCCCAGAGTACTCAGGCCTACTGCAGTCATGGAGTAGAAAGGAAGGAGGAACAGGACGGATTCTAGGTGCAACCACTGGACCAGAGAATTCTCCTATCATCAAGTAGCTTTTGGAAAGAGATTTTAGGAAAGGTGATCCCAGTTTATCCTGCACCTAGACACATTGATCTGTTTCTTTATTGCTGGATTGTGAGCTTCTCAAGTCCTGGGAATGTTTTCTACTATATTTTCCTTTCCCTAAAACCTAGCAGAGACACAGGTACACAGTTAATCTGTAGAAAGGAATTAAAATCAACTGCCACACTTTGTTTGCTATTTTTTTTTTTTTTTTTTTTAATTTTTTTTATTGTGGGTTGTTCAAAACATTACAAATTTCTTGACATATCATATTCCACACTTTGATTCAAGTGGGTTATGAACTCCCACCCTCACCCCATACACAGATAGCAGAATCACATCAGTTTCACATCCATTGATTTACAAATTGCCATCCTAGTGTCTGTTGTGCTCCGCTGCCTAAAAAAAGGGAGGGAAGGGGACTTCAGGGATGTATTAATTCACTCTGTTATTGAGATTTACTTTGGTTTACAGTATGGAGGTTTCAGCCCATGGACAGTCAGCCCATTGCTTTTAACAAGGCAGCACATCATGGGGAGGGGGCATGTGGAAGAGCAAAGCCGTTCACCTCACATCCAGATTGAGAAAAGAGGAGGGGCTGGGGTCCCACAAACCCCTTAGAGAGCATGTCTTCTGTGACCGAAAGACCACCCTAAAATTTATTTTATATCGTAGTTATGTGCAAAGACATTAGAATGCACACTAGAAAGACTAAGATCACCTGGCACAACCTAATATGGACAATCTTGGAAAGATGTCAATCTTTCCAGTGTCTTGCTTCCAGGGTTATTTTTCATCAAAGCACCTGGGAGGGGCACTGTTGTCACCTCCTCAGATAAACCTCTTTGCTCAGCACAGACCACTTATTCTTTCTTCCTGTTCCAAATAGACATAAGCACATCTGAGCAAAGACTCTGACAATTAAGATAGAAGTAATAACAGTGAAATATTTGAGCAAGATCCATGGGATTGACATGAAGTAACTGCTCTTGACTGGCTGTCAGTCCATTTCTTTCCAAAGGTAAAGTCTGTAAATGCCTCATTTAGGTGATGATTAAACCAGCGAATAGGATGGCCAATGTCATTGATCAGTAATGGTGACAAAAACAACAGCAACATCCCTCCACATTGTGCACTTCATGACTTTTTGGCTGAAACTATGCAAACCTGTAACTCTGGGTTGTCTCCCTTACCTTGGCCAGATGAGAGTTGATCCATTTTGTGAAAGTACGCTTTTGTACAATCTCTTGCTCATCTAAAAGAAAAAAAAAAGAATCTGGTTAGATAGCATAAAGTATCATGTTTATACTATGAAAAAGGTCCAAGGTATACAGCTCTAGAACTAATCGTAAAACCATTTTATCTTCTAATTCATTGGAACAATTATTTTCTTTCAGGGTTGACACAATTCTAAATACATTATCACACAGAACTATTCGAATAAAAATTATTACCAAATACTTTAAAGTTTGCACCACATCATCCCTATGTTTACTCTCATTCACTTACTGAAAGTTCACTGATTAATTGTCCCTCAACAAAGCTGTTAAAAATAAAAGTTTGCTAAGTCCAACTAAATGTCAAGTTCTACGTGTAGAGGGAGACAGAGAGACATAGAGGTGGAGACAGACAGACAAGGGCATATGTATATAGTGGGTTACACAGCAATATTAAGGTAGAGCTATAAACATGAGGTATTATAGGAACTTAACCCAAATGAGGAGTGGGGTGAATACACCCTGGGCAATCTCCAGAAATCCCTACCTCCTGGAATCCACACTTTTGTGTCGGTAGAGTGTGGGCAGATCCTGTGACTTGCTTCAAGCTAACAGAATATGAAATGGTTGGTGGTGGGGTGTCACATGTGATCCTGTTGCCTTAAATCACTCCATTCTAGCTGAGGCTCTCCGAGCACCAGCATGCTGTGAACCATCTGTGAACGTGGTCAAAGGCAGGGAACTGGGTTTCTTTCAGTAGTGGAGAGCTGCCTCCAGCCAACATCCAATAGGAACCTGGTTCCTTGACTAACAGCCACAAGGAATGGATTCTGCTAGCAATGCAGACAAATTCAAAAGTAGGTTGAAGTCCCTTAAAAAGAATGGGGATGTGGATGCAGTCCACTAGCATCTTGTAGCCTGTGGGACTCTGAGCAGATGCAGCTATGCTGTGCATGACTCCTGACCCATGAACATGTGGAGACAATAAATGTGTGGTGCTTTAAACTGCTAAGTCTGTGGTAATTGTTATGCAACAAGAGAAGACTAATGAAGAAGGAAAAGAACAGGGTTCAGGAAAGCTTTAATTAGAGGTTTAAAGGCATGAAGGCCAGAGAGAGGAGGCATTTAATCCCTTAGAAAGAAGGGTAACATCTGTTTGCTCAGCCAACCTTTCCTGGATGCCAAATGTTTGACACCAGACAAGATGAGATGTTGTGGGGGATACAGATGAGCACACCTAATCTCAATTCCTCTCCCTTTGGGGGATGATGCTCAATCCACATTTCTAGATCTGACCTTACCAAGGTTTCACCTTGGAATCCGACTGTCTACTAGGATGTAAACCTGATCAACATTGACAAATAGCAATGAATGGATGAGGAAAATAGATAACAAGACCTTTTAACTTGGAGAAGCTTTGGATATGTACATAAAATTTGCAGAATGCTAGTATTTCTAAAATATTTCCAGCATGCTTTTTTGTTTTAATTTTCAAGTATAAAAAAAAATCAGCATTACAAATTGGTAACATTTCCTATATACAAGGTGCTCCTATGCATGCTAACACACATTTATATGTATTATATGTATAACGTGACATATATCACATTATATTTTAATTAAATTATTATTTATTTAATCATTATATAACAAAATATAATGCATGTATTAACTTTCATTCTTACAACAAACGTATAAATAAAGCCTATTATAATTCTCATTTTACAGATAAGAAAGCCAAGGCACATAGAAATTAAGTATTTTTACCAAAATCACCCAGCAGAAGAGCCAGGTTTTGGATTTCAGAAGTGTGGATCCATGATATTACATTACTAATTGACAATAACATAAAAATTAGTATATTGGTCTTACCAGATACTAATCACATGAAAATGATAAATTCATGGTTAAATATGAGATTGGCTTGGAATCTTCAGGTTCTATAAAGTTATACTGCTGCAAAATTAACTATTCAAACTAAGCGTGATGAAATTCAGAACTTTATGATACATAAAGTGCAATTCTTTGTCTAAAATAGACTGAAGATACAATTAGAGTTTATGCAAATTGTGACACTTAATTTGAAATTATATATTCTTTTATAAACCAAGATGTCATTGTTTTAAAATGTTAAAATAAATTAGCATGAGTTAGTGTAGGATGTCATAAGTTTAAGAATACCTACTGATTATATGTTGCTTCCTGATTTTAAATTTTTACATTTTCACTGCTACCACCTTCAGATTTACCATCTGATGGCAAATCTTTGATTTTATATTTAGACTTTAGTTAAAAGACCTCCTTTTAGAGAGCTCAAATTATTTTTTTTTGTGTGTAGCATTGTGTATATCTAAATGTCAAATTCTCTACATGCTTCCTTTTATGCCTGCAAAACCAGATTTTTCTGGATCCTAAAAGTCTACTTTTATATTTATCAGATGCAGTCAGCTGAATTCTTAGTAAATATTTCAATTTTATGTACTATTTTCCTAAAAGAAAAAAGAATTCTAAAATTTCATTGTTAGCAAACTCTTATCTTTATGTAAAACCTGAATAATTTACTCCCACATTTGTTAATTAAATCTAATATCGATAACATAAGATCTTTAAACTGCAGAAGACAAGTATGCCATAAATGTCTATCAACCTACATAAAAATAGTCATGAGAACACTTCTTTATAATCCTATTGACAAGGAACTGAAATAACTCCCATGACATAAGCTTTAAGGTTCTCTTGATATATATGCCCTTGCTTTTAAAAGAACATTGTTTAAGGTTAGCAGTAACTTGTTCCTATGGCCATTATGGTTCACCCTGGTGTATTCATGCAGTTAGAAGCGAAGAGGTCAAAATAAATGGTAGCTTGGGTTACTACAGAACCTTTGTCACTCATCATACAAACATAGAGTCTAGAAGTATGTTGATTACCTGGTAATTTTATTATGAATAATGGATTTGACATGTATCATTATTTATGTAAAACTATGCTACAGAATCTTGTGCTCATTAGTTTGTAAATAGCATTACTAAATAAAAAGAATATTAAAATACATGCCAATATCCATTTTAACAGATGATGTTTTTGGAATGTTAACAGTAACTGAAATGACTATATTAAAATATATTGAACAAATTCTTCCATAAGAACTTATTTCTGAGAAGTACATGAGTATTCATGAGTATGCTCTTAATAATGTACAATAAATTCTATCAGAAGCATGAAAAATCATAAAGAGTAAAATCATGAATTCCTGAATACATCTAATCAATGTCACATTTAATATACAAATACTAAGAAGAAAACTACATTGCTTAAATAAATATAGTTAAATTTGAAAAAAAAACTCTGGCAAAAAAATACTAAAATTATCTAATATTAATGTATTATTAATAGTTTGCCATAGATTACTTTTTTAGTGGTTAATTTTTTAAATTTTTATTTGTTGTTTTTAGTTATACTTGACAGTAGAATGTATTTTGACATACATACATGTAGTATATGTTTCCATTTTGTGGTTGTACATGATGTACAGTTGCATTGGTCATGTAATCATATATGAACACAGGAAAGTTATGTACAATCCATTATACCATCTTTCCCTTTTTCTTTATGGCTGAGTAATATTCCACTGGGTATATATACCACATTTTCTTTTTCCATTCACCCATTAAAGGGCACCCAGGTTGGTTCCATAGCTTAGCTATTGTGAATTGAACTACTATAACCTTTATGTGGCCACATCTCTATAGTAAGCTGATTTTTAAGTCCATAAGGTATATGCTGAGGAGTGGGATAACTGGGTCAAATGGCAGTTCTATTTCAAGTTTTCTGAAGAATCTCCATACTGCTTTCCAGAATGGTTACACAATTTGCAGTCCCACCAGCAGTGTATGAATGGACCTTTTCCTCCACATCTGTACCAAAATTTATTGTTGCTTGTATTCTTGATAATTGCCATTCTGATTGGAGTGAGATGAAATCTCAGTGTAGTTTTAATTTGCATTTCTTTAATTGCTAGGGATGTTGAACATTTTTTTCATATATTTGTTGACCATTCATATTTCTTCTTCTATTAAGTGTCTGTTCAGTTCCTTAGCCCATTTATTTATTTATTAAATTATTTATTTATTCTAATTTGTTATACATAATGGTAGAATGTAATTAATTTCATATTACACATATAGAGCACAATTTTTCAAGTCACTGTACACAAAGTATTTTCACACCATTCGTGTCTTCATACATATATTTAGGGCAATGATGTCTAACTCATTCCATCATCATTCCTACCCACTTCCTCCCTCCCTTCCCTTCTCTCCCTTTCCTCTATCTAAAGTTCTTCCATTCTTTCCATGCCTTAGCCCATTTATTGATTGGGTTATTTGTTTTTCTGGTGTTAAGTTGTCTGAGTTATTTATGTATCCTGGAGATTATTGCTCTATTTGAGATGCAGGTGGTAAATATTTTCTCATATTCTGTAGGGTCTCTCTTCACATTCTTGATTGGTTTTTTTTTCTGTGAAGAAGCTTCTTAGTTTGATATCATATCATTTATTTACTCTTGATTTTACTTCTTGTGCTTTAGGAGTCTTGTTGAGGAATTCTGTTCCTAAGCCAACATGATGAAGATTTGCACCTACTTTTTCTTCTAGTAGGCACAGGTCTCTGGTCTACTTGTGTTCCTTTATACCAGTGATGAATCCACTGAAAGAGAAATTAGGAAAACTATCCCATTCACAGTAGCCTCAAAAAAAATTGGGAATCAATCTAAAAAAGGGGTACAAGACCTCTATAATGAGAACTAAAGAACATGAAGGAAAAAAACTGAAGAAGACCTTAGAAGATGGAAAGATCTCCCATATTCTTGGATAGGCAGAATTAATATTGTCAAGATGGCCATGCTACCAGAAGCGTTATATGGATTTAATGCCATTCCTATTAAGGTTCCAATTATATTTTTCATAGAAATAAAAAAAGTCATGAAATTCATTTGAAAAAAATAAGAGACCCAGAATAGCCAAAGCAATCCTCGGAGAGAAAAGTGAAGCAGGAGGCATCACAATACCAGACCTTAAATTATACTTACAGAGCTATAGTAACAAAAATAGCATGATATTGGCACCAAAATAGACATGAAGACCAATGGTATAGAAGAGAGTACACAGAGACAAACCCACATAAATATAGTTATCACATACTAGACAAAGGTGCTAAAAACATACCTTGGTGAAACAATACCCTTTTCAACAAATAGTGCTGGTAAAACTGGAAATCCATATGTAGCAAAATGAAATTATACCCCTTTCTTTCACCACACACAAAACTCAGCTTGCTATAGATCATTATTAACATTTTTTTGCAGATTATTATTATATCCTAATAAATATCTTTAATAATAATGATGGCTTAAATAATAATCTTAAAGGTAACTATACCATAAAATGTAAATGCTAATTTAAAATAAATAATCTTTAAGGTCACATTGCCCCTGACTGTTTCTAATAATTGGTTTTCATTATTTTTGATGCATCAATAAAAAAGTTGGAATGAAGTTTAAAAAAAACCAGAAAAATGCAGACTGAATTTCTTGCCACAACCAAATAATGTGCCTACATAGGAAAAAAACAGACACAAATGCATAAAGATGATAATGCAGTGGTTATTAATTAACAGCCAAAATTAGATCACCTGAGTCAAATAAATTGTTTTGGGATCAGAATTTTATTTTCCCTGTTGTAAGTATATAATTACTAATATCACTACTTTGTTATACATAAGTAGGATCCAAGGTATATGGGATGGTTGAACATAATAAGATAACTAAATGTTCATAATTACTCATTGTTAAAACTTTTAAATCAAATACATAAGTGAAAAGAATATTTACAGAACCAGGTTGTGACAGACTGTGAAGTGTGCCCCTAGTTCTTCCCATCCTGGCCGGCATATCCTTTGTGATGTGACTGTGTCACTCCTCTGATCAAGAGGTCATCTTCTCTCCCCCACCTGCAGTCTGGGCTGGCCTTGAGACTTGCATTGATGATAATGTGACGAGTGATTTTATGTGATTTGTAAAGGTGAACCCTAAGAGGCCTTGAGCTTCCATTTTTAGCTCTTGGAACTCTTCCCTAAGGCACTCACATAAGGAAGCTGGTCTAGGATCCCAGAGGATAAGAAGTCACTTGGAGGAGAACTGAAGCACCCCAGGGGACAGCCAACAACCACAGCAAGGCCATCTTGGGATCGGCTAGTCTAACTGATCCAGTGAAGGCAGCCACCTGAACCAGCCAGGTCATAACTACTAGGACACTCAAGGAATCACAAGTCACACATCCCTGTTACTCTAATCCATTAAAATCAGGTGGTGGTTTCTTGCACAGTGCAATTTAATTGAACTAGAAATTGCTACCCAGAGTGTGGCAGTGCGGGAACAAAAGTCTAAAACATGTGGCATTGGCTTTAGGACCAGGTAGGGAAAGGAGGCTCGAGGACAGTGAGGTAACTGCTGTTGGAGATTGGAGGAGGCTACAAGTATTCTGTACATTATATAATATGTCATCTGAAATAACAAATGTGTGCATCTGGATAAAGAGAGTTCCCCGAACAATGCTGAAAGTGTCAAGTGGCTTCCTTTAGCTGTGTGTTATAAGTTCTGGAAAAGAAACTGATGAACCAAAGAGGAAACCATTTTGTTTGCAAGCACAGATTAGAAGAAACATCGAAGGCCCAGGCTATGGTGGATTGGAAAATAAGATGGTCTGTTATTTTCAGTCTTTGCAGGAAAATGATTTGCAAAGGAATAAATAGCTTCAGGGTAACAGCAATGAAGAATATGTTTGTAAGACCCATGGTTAGGAACCCAGGAAGAGTTTGGCTTTTTTAGATTTCACATGTGAGGTTATACAGTTTCTTTCTGTGTCTAGCTTGTCAGATTCACCCATGTTGCAACAAATAGCAGGATTTCCTGTGTGTGTGTGTGTGTGTGTGTGTGTGTCTAAATAATATTGCCTGGTGGATTCTCTTTATCCATTCATGAATGTGTTCTTTTAGGTTATGGTAATTATGCACAACAAAGTATACATATATCCAATCATCATGTTATAAATCTTGAAATATATATAAAGTTGCATCTATCAATTCTACTTCATCATAGGGTTGGAAAACAAAAGGAAGAACTCAAAAAGCTTTCTAATAGAGCCTACTTGACCTCCTCCACTAAACAAACCAGCTTCTAAGGTTTAAGTTTATCAAAAGTACCTTAAGGAAATTAATCTTAAAGGCATTGCCCAGAGCAGCCTTCATGTGTCCAAAGTCTGCTTTATTTATTTATTTATCTATCTATATATCTATTTATTTATTTATTCATTTATTCATTTATTTATTGTGCTACTGGTAATTGGATCCAGGTGCTCTTTCTCTGTGCCACATTCCCAGACTTTTTCTTTTCTTTTCTTTTTCAATTTTGAGACAGGTCTGGCTAAGTTGCTGAGGGTCTAAGTTACTGAAGCTGGCTTTGAGCTTGAGATCTTCCTGCCTCAGCCTCCCAAGTTGCTGGGTTTACAGGCATGCCACAGCATGCCCAGTACAAATATTAGGTTTGGGAGAATAGAATGAACCCCAAACAGACGTTTAGGACACCAGCTTGTACCAAAGGAGCAGACTGGTTTAAAAAGAATAGAAGACTTTGAAAACATGACTTAAGCTAGGAAGAGGCTGAGAAAACTGTCACTTGAAGCCATGAGTCACTTCTTATCTAGAAGACAAGGAATTGGCCTGTCAGTTAAAGGAGCTATACATGTGTCTTGCTGGATTTCAAAATTACTTTGGACTATGACCGTTAATTCCTGTGTGTGTGTGTGTGTGTGTGTGTGTGTGTGTGTGTGTGTTTTCCCCTTTAGGACAGTATTGTCCATTGCAATGACCTATTCTTCTCTGATCACTGCATGTGGAATACATGAGGAACAGATAACTTCTGCTTTTAATTTACAGGTCTATGGATCAAGAGGAACTGTGGTTGGAATCTTGTCTGTATCTGCACCAGATGTAGGTGACACAATACTGGACTTGGAGCTTGATGCTGAGATTGGAGCTGGACATGACTTTTGGAGTCTCAAGAAGGAATGTGTATATTTTGCATGTAGGAAGAATACCAATAATAATAGACCAGAAGACATTTTAAATTAGGATCACAAAAACTTCTCCCAGTATGCATCCTCCTTTGCAATGTGATCTTGCCCTTCCTCCATCAAGGGTAGAATTGACTTCCCCTTCCTTTCAATCTGATCCCATATTATGCTTTCTTTGATTAATAATGCAGCAGAAATGACTTTATGTCATTTGACTCACTCTTGGAGTTAAGAAACCTGGCAGCTTCTGTTTTAGCTGTCCTGAATTACTATCTGAAAATTATCGAGCAAGGAAAGCAGTCTGGTTTTGAGGATGCAAATCCACTTTGAGAAGAACTGAAATGAACTATCTGATAGCCAGAACCAGCTTCCAGACAAGTGAGGTGAGGTCATCTTGTATCTCCTCGCTCAGCAAGTCCTGCAGAGGAAGTCAGCCACAGAGGAGCCAAGGTGAAATCGGCAAATCAAGGCCTAAGACTTCACGGCTACTGCATCTGATACCAGCTCTATCCTGCACTCACCCATACCTGATCACAAAATCCTCAAGGAAAGAAAGCTTTTTCCCCATGTTGTATCCCTAAACACTAAGTCATTGCCTGGCACATTGTCTTATATACGCATCCTTTATAAAAACCATTGCTATTTAACTGTGAACTCACCAGCCAGTCCACTGAGGCACAGATTGTGAGAAATAATAAATTGTGATTGTCGTGAGCCACAATGTTTTGGAGCAGTTTGTTACACTAAGAGTTAACTGAAACAAAGCCATTCATTTATGTGACAGATAGAAACATGGAATAAAACATAGTAAGGAACAGGGTATATGAGTTACTCTGCATTAGATCCAGCATGAGTTGGTGGGAGAGGACAAGGAAAGGAAGAGGGAAAGAAGCTCCATAGCTATCAAAAGTTCTAGAGTTGAGTGAAAAAAATGAGCAGAATAAATTTTTAGGGTTTTAATGTTGAGTACTCTAATCACTACACTTCAGTGATTTTTCAAGTGAATGTCAGTAAAGATTTATTGTTCTTATACTTTTAGGAAATGGAGCTGTATTTCTTTTATATAGAGAACCAGGGACTGGATCCAGAGACCAGTTTCATTAAAGTTACATTTGCAAAACTTGAAGTCATTTCACTTCAAGTCTAAGGCACAAAGGAAGAGAAGAACACAATTACTTCAGTTTCTAAGTTGGAATTTCTCAACTTCAGCACTACTGACATTTTGGGCAGGATAACTCTGTTGGGAAAGGGCATCTTTTGAATCAGAGGGTGTTAGTAGCATCCCTGGCAGCAACCCACTAGATGCCAGAAACATCCTTACTCCAGTCTCATAATCAAGATGTCTTCAGGCATTGCCAAATTTCTACTGGGTTAGACGGGGCAGGCAACCATTCTCATTGATGACCATTACCTGAACTCTGCCCTGTGAATTTAGGCATGATGATAGACATAAATCAATACAAGCATTTACTGCTACTGTCAACATTTCAATTAAATTGTTATTGTCCAATTAACAATAAACAATTGGAAGTTATTATTGTATAAGCTTATTACCATAATTAATATGCTTATTTGGGCATAAATCCTTCACCCTGAGATACACCTATTTGAGAAGTGCCAAAATGCAGACAGTCTAATAACTCTGATGAAAGGCTATGTAAAAGTGACACAATATTTCCAATGTAAATGAAATATCATATACTTCATGTGACAGATACTCTGTCATTCAAATCTGGTCCTATATGATGGAGAAGGAATGGGTAGAAGAGGGTGCATTTATCCTGGTATTTTGTTGTATTTATTTTACTATTATAAACATTAATAACTTTTTTCAGAAATGTAAACAATAAAGAAATGAATAAAAATTGAAGTTTATAGTTTTAAGTGGTTATTGTGGGTTAAAAGTAGAGCCTGAACCATTTATTTTTAACAATTTCAATATGTTATTGTCAGACCAGGAAAACTATATGGCATGTCAATCAGCTAAGTGTAAGAAAAAAATTCTAAATTATAAAGAATTGTAATGTTGCTTCATAATGGTGTATTTTATTTACAGGTGATTTTAAAAATATTTTTCAGCTGTATTCCAAAGATCAGATTAATGACTCACCAGTGTATTTTATGTCAATAATACTGGCCTTCAAGTTCTACTCATCAAAGGGTAAAATTCTAATAAAGAATTAAAATAACACGGCAAGCACTTTGTTAAAAATACTTATCCATACTTTCTTTAGAATGAAGACATATTAAACTATGAAAATTAAAGTGAATTATAATTGAAACAAGTGACTATTACTTGGAATGGAACTGTTAAAGGTTTCCATCGGGGATGATGTGTTCCCTCTTAAATTCTTATTAATGTTAATAATAAAACCTGTCACTGAAATAAATATGCAGAATTCTAAAAAAAATAAATGTAATGCATTTGTTGGGGTGGAGTCAATTAAGCACGTACAGCTTTATAAGAACATACATCAGACCATATTTCATGTCTTGAGTTAGTCCCTAGGGGTGCAACAATGGGAAATGCTTTGCATTTATGAGCATTCCGTAATCTCTAGAGGATTTGAGGGAGTGGAGGTAACAGGTGCATCAGCCTTCAAGCCTTAGCCTGGAATTTGATAAATTTTAGTAACTCATTTGGTAGCAAAAATGTGATATAAATTGAGAAGAGGCTATCAGTAATCTGTTATTCCCTTTAATATGAAAATTAATACTTTGCAGAAATATGAAGGTCTCTGATGGCAAGGTGTTGCCATAGATAGATTAGAAATGATACATACATAATACATAGTATGTGTGCCATATTATATTTTTGAAGTCCTAAAAATTCTGAATTTAAATTTAAGCTGGTCCCTTAGGTGTCTGCATAAAGGACTATATGTACAATATGGAAATATAGCAATAGTGACAGAGATGTGCCCTCATAAGAAAATCATTACAATCAAGAGAAGAAAAATATAATAAGAGTGAAAACAGCAGAGCTTATTTTGGCAATTTCTAATACCTTAAGTTAATAAATTTAAATACTTTGGGCAAAGTTTTATTGCTTTTTTATACCTTTTCTACCTCTATTTGTGAATGCAAATGTTGCAGAAAACATTGATCATATGATAAAGTAACAATTTATATCTGCATAACATTTAAATTGACATACTTTCACATGTATGTCTCATTGGTTTTCACAAGTAAAGGAGGAGGAGGTATCATCAGCCAGGATGGAAACAAAGAAACTAAAGCAGAGGGCGCATTAAGAAATGTGCCAATGACCTGAAGGGCATTGTGCTAAATGAAACAAGCTGAGTACAGAAAGACAAACACTGCATGATCTCACGCACACATGAAATCTAAAAATCTTAGTCTTGTTGAAGTTGAGGGTAGAAGGGAGGTTATCAGAGGCTGGGGAGAGTGCTAAGCTCCAGCTAGACAGGAAGAATTTCTAGTGTTCTATGGCACAGAAGGACGCCTAGAGTTAACAATAATGCACTGAATATCTCAAAATAGATGGAAGAGAGGATTTTGAATGCATTCTCCATAGGAGATAACAAAAGTTTAAGGTGATGAATATGCTAATTACCCCCAAATTAATCATTACCCAATGTTTACATGAATTAAAATATAACATCATACTTCATAAATATGTAAAAATAATATGTCCTAATTAAAATATAAAATTAGTTTTAAAAAAGAGAGAAATGCCTGGAATTTATGTTATGTAACAAACTCAGGAGAATTACAGCATCAGGACCAGAATTTAGGTTATCAAACTCCTACACTAATGCAATTTCAACTAGAGTCATAAAACAATTATTTGATTTGCTTACTTAATTGATTTCATTGTCTTCCCTCTATGTGCCAGCCACTCTGCTCTGACCATCTGTGGGGGCAAACTGAGAGGATCATTTGGGTCCTCAACATCCAGCAAGGAAAACAAAATCAGAAAGAATTATATATCATCCAATGGTTGATATATGCAAAGAAAAATTAAGAACAAATAATGACATGCAATAGTTACCAGATTTTAAAAAAAGACTATTATTATTGTATTAAAGATAGAATGAATGTGGAAAATATGGAAACCAACCTATAACATTTGCTAGGATAAAAACTAAAGAGAAAATTCTGGTCCCATATCTAAGATCTTTCCTAATAAATTCCATGTGTAGATATCTGTGAAGGACAACTGATGTTGATAAAGGCATTATTTCAATTAGAGAGTACAGAGTTGGGGCTGCATGAACTTGACACATGCAAAAAACTGTCTTTGCAAAAAAGGGGGCCTCCTGATTTTGCAAGGAAGACACTGTGACTCTGAAACCTTTTCCTGTTGTGAATTGTGAGCAATTCAGAGCAGCAGAAGGAAAGGGAGGATTGGGAAATTTCCTGCAAAGCCACCCTCATACTAACAAAATTAGTATAAATTCAAATTCACCAGTTGCTTTCAACATTAAACTGTGCTTCAGTGCTAGAATTTTTTTCCTTAATATTTATCTTTTAGTTGTAGTTGGACACAATACCTTTGGTTTTTTTTTTTAATTTTTATTGTTGGTTGTTCAAAACATTGCATAGTTCTTGATATATCATATTTCACACTTTGATTCAAGTGGGTTATGAACTCCCATTTTTACCCCGTATACAGATTGCAGAATCACACCAGTTACACATCCATTGATTTACATATTGCCATACTAGTGTCTGTTGTATTCTGCTGCCTTTCCTATCCTCTACTATCCCCCCTCCCCTCCCCNAAGCATGCAATGGAGGAAGGATAGCATCTTCAACAAATGGTGCTGGGAAAACTGGAAATCCATATGCAACAAAATGATACTGAATCCCTTTCTCTCGCCATGCACAAAAGTGAATTCAAAATGGATCAAGGAGCTTGATATCAAATCAGAGACACGGTGTCTGATAAAAGAAAAAGTTGGCTACGATCTACATACTGTGGGGTCAGGCTCCAAATTCCTCAATAGGACACCCATAGCACAAGAGTTAATAACTAGAATCAACAAATGGGACTTACTCAAACTAAAAAGTTTTTTTCTCAGCAAAAGAAACAATAAGAGAGGTAAATAGGGAGCCTACATCCTGGGAACAAATCTTTACTCCTCATACTTCAGATAGAGCCCTAATATCCAGAGTATACAAAGAACTCAGTGCTAGAATTTTAAGAATCAAAATACAGGGTTATTTTGCATAGGGGGAGAACATGGAGAGTACTTGATCACACTGTTCATATACTTGATATCTACCACTTAGTCTAATCTTTAACCAAAAACAAAACAAAAAAACCTACCAAATAAAGGTGGCTTTTCCCCAGTTAGTGCTTTCAAAGTTTGGAGGTTGTTATTGTTCATTGAATTACTACCCGTTTTCTTAAATGGGCTCATGATTATAATCCATCATTTTACATTTTGTTATTTCATGTTTCATATACCTACTAATATTATTTGTATTTTCACCTGGTGATCTTAATATTTTTCTCTCTACCTATATTATTTTATCACTATCAAAGCACAAATGCAATAATTTCACACAATTTTACTTATATCTCATATCAAAAGAACTTCAATTTCACCATCACAATTAATAAACTGGAGATAGAGATGACATGGAAAAAGTAAACAAGAAGCTAAAAGAGCAAAACTAAAAATGCAGTCAAAGGGCAGTTTAAAGAGCAGATGTTGGAAATTCCAATCTCAAATTCAGCCTGAAGAACACAAAGCTCCCTTGGCCATCTGGAAGACCTGCACACAGAGCACCAGAGGGTGCTGTAGCTTTCTGTTGTTTCAGGATTGGAGTGATATCAGTGACCTCAGGAATAAGGAAAATCAGGATAAAAGAATAGACTAAGGATAATAGAACCTGCTGCAGGGGTGTCCATGTGGGACAGCACCTGGAGAGTGGTCACTGACAGTTCTTCTGGGTGTCAGCCCCAATGTACTTGAACAAGCTCATTTATATAATAATGTAATATTTTAAATTTCATTTTAATAATAATCGTCTATCATTTAGTTGGAATGTATATGGCAGACATCATGTTGCATATGGTCATTATTCACATCATCCAACATTTCAACAGCCCTGTGAGGAAACATGCCCCCACCCTATCCTGATTTTATACTTAAGGTTAATGGGAACTACCAAGGTTAATCAACTTGCCTGAGGTTCACAGAGACACCAAAGAGTGGGGCATAGATATTTGCATCTGTGTCTTCAATCATTTTATTCCACTCTCATATCCAAATAGCCCATGATGATTTCCAGAAAAAAATGCTTATATATCATCTGATCTGGAGATTAAACAATGCAAGTGCTATTCCCAACTCCCAGATGGGGTGACCCCATTTCAGAAACAGTGTCTCAGCAAATGCATGCCGAGGTCCAATGAATTCCTTCTGACCCTTTGTCCCCCTGCACTATGTTAGAAATGATTTGGCTAGAATCTAGTGGATTTACAGAGCAATACAAAGTTAGGCTCTCTATGGTCACATCTTTCTGAACTACAAACTAAAGACTTCTCCCCACCCTCCAGTGACACCCTGATTTCCTCTCATCAGTTCTGCAACTTTTTACACCTTAATTCCTAGCCCACCTCATACCCCGCTTCAGCTTCTTCAACAGGAAACAGAATCGAGTCAGATGTTCATGGGAGTTGGCTCCTGTAAGAATCCACAGAAGAATTTCCCTTCCTCGGGTCTATATTTGTATCTGGCACTATCGTGTGTCATAGGTTAGGTTTACAAGGAAACAGATTCTGCAAGGGATTTGTCAGCAGGAGGCTTTTGGGAAGGTGCTCTCAGGAACAAGTGTAAGGGTGTGAGGGAAGCAAGCTTGGGCAGAGGGAGATGTTGAAGCAAGATCTCTGAGGTTGCAACAGTCTTTCAGAGGTGTTCTAAATGAAAGCAAGGAGCTGAGACTTTGCACCCCGGTATTTATCAGTTGTTAGATGTGGGAAGAGGATGTAACTTGGAAGAGGCAGATGTCCTGCCTCTTGGCCAAGGATGGCTCCTGTGAAGCTTTAACAGTCAATTCTCTGCAGTGATGGGAATGAGGACCTCAGAACTGAAGGGCAGCATCTAGGTTGTGCCCTAGAACATCTGCTGCATCAGCTACAGCATAAGCTACTGTCCTGGAAATTGTCTCTGTCCAAATAATAATGAGAATAGCGGCTCTTTTTACTTCGTGTTATGTCAGAGATGCCACATTTAGAGGAAGCCGAGACTTGCTCCTATTTATGCTTGACCCCAAAGCCAAACCCTTTACCAACATGAGGTGCTGTCTTCTGTCCTCTACTTATTTAAAATTGAACACTGTACCCAAGGCCCATTTTTGCACTTTCCTAAAGACTGGATCAAATGTGTGACAGTGTGCTGCTGCCAGGGAAGGGAAAGGGCCACATCATTCATGATGCAGTTAGTCACATGCAGTTCTTCAAATCATGTCAGACTTCTTCATTTTTTTAAATCAGTTTGAATGGTTTCTTACTGATTCATATGTTTCCTTAGTCAACCAACCCAAACTAACCTCTGGGCCTCCCTACCTAAGGTACCGTTTTATTCCTCTAACTAGACAACTCTGGCAACCACTATCAGTCCTTCCCTTTGGTCTCCATCCGTCCATGTTCCACTCCCTCCCCTGGAAGAGATGCCACTCTTCCGGCTTATAAATGTTTTCAACCAGGCACCTACACCATGAGAAGCAGGTATTCGCGTATAGTGACATATGGGAAGAATCTGGGTCCAAAATGTATCTCCTTCCACCAGCAAAACCCTAAGAAAACATTTTAATTAGTATGTTTTCCATCAACTTGTATTTTCCACTTTGCCACGGACCCATTACTCTATTCTCTTAAACAAATTACCTCCTAAATCACCCGAAGATAACTGTATTTAAGGTATTATACTGAAATATTTATTCCACACATGCACAGATGGAGGTAAGATAAGGAAACTAAGGAAGAAATAGGATGAGAAATCTTAGAGATAATAAGCAAATAAAGACACCCAACTTAAAAAAAGTCTACCCTCATTGTCTAAGGCACCATCAGACCCTATGGACTCAGGTGACATATTTTTTGTTATAATTTATATCTTTGTTATATCTATGTTATTTTGGGGGGAAAGGGAGAAGAGAATTGTTATCATGTTCTCACATTTTTTAATTTCCTCTCATAGTATTTTAAATTTGTATAAATGTTAAAAAGTATTATTTCATGGAAACTCAAAATAATTAGAACCAAAGAAAATTTACATTTCATGATGTAAATATATCAACAAATTCATGAAATTTGATAAATATCCATTCAAGATCATATGATTTTAGAATTTTTATATATAACCAAGTAGCAGATTCCAAATTTCAACCAGCTATCATAATGCATGGCACATTTTACATAAAACTTTGTAAGTCATGAGTCTATATCAAGAGCAAGCAACTCCATTTAGCCACGTCAGCATAAGACTACTATATCTGCATTTGTTTTCTGTCAAAGAAATGGTTCAGCTACCTCCTTATGTTGTAGGAGGTGTCACTGAAGAAAATTATTCTTACGGAAGAAAACTAGAATATATCAACATAGTTGAAAAAGAAGTAAAATTCCGAGTCACCTTCACAGGATGTTGAAAAATAATGACATCCATAAAATAGTGAAGAGAAGTTTCTAGTGCCTACCCCATCACAGAAGCATCAATTTAACAGTCATCAGAAGAGTTAAGGAATCCAGGTGAGAAATTCTAGCACCTGACTGGAGCACAGTACACTACGAAAAGGTGTACCTAAGAAAGTAAATCTGCATAGCACAGCATAAAGAAAGATTTCCTCTGTGTGGGGGACAGTAGTGAAATGAGTGCCTGACCTCCACATTCCTCAGCGTCTGCCCTGGTGAATGCTGTAATCAGACCCAGTCTCTAGACCCAACCCCACAGATCCAGGGCCCAGGACTTTCCCAGGTGCACCCAGATGCCAGTCCCATCCCTGCTCAGGCCAGCTCTCATTAACTCAGCAAGAGATCCACACCAGCTCTAATTGAGCCCCTGTGGACTCAATCTTCAGTCTAGCCTCCACGGATCCATTGCCAGGGCTCACCCCAGTCCACCATAGGTCCAAGTCTACCCTCATTGTCTAAGGCACCAGGTCAGACCGTATGCACTCAGGTGACAAGCTCATATGCCCCCTGACACAGGCATCATGTCAGCCTGCCATAGGACTCCAGGAGCAAGCCTGTCTAAGGACAGTTAGCAGGTCTGCCCCAAATTCTATACAGACGGACTAGCAAAGGGTTTTCCCTGCGAATGCCAGTCTGTGAATACAGGAAGAGGTGCCAAAATATGTAAATACACAAGCACCAATAGAATGCCATAAGGATCACAAATAATCAGATAAATATAATACCATCAAAATAAAGCATCAGTAATCAACTCTAAATTAATGGAGATCTATCAACTACCTAAAAAATAATATTCTAAAAGATTACCCATAAATTACAGAAGAACACAAAAAGACAATTAAACAATGTCAGAAGAACAATATACATATCAGTTCGACAAAAAACAACTAAACAAATTCAGGATGTGAAGAACACAATGACCAAAGTTTAAAATTCCACAGAATTTCAACAGCAGATTCAATCAAGTAGAAGAGTGAGTTTGAAAATAAGTTTGAATTTATCTAATCAGAGTATCAAAAATTAAGGAAAAGAGTAAAATAAAGAAAAAATATGGGGCTTATTGGATACCATGAAGTGAATCAACATACATATGATGGTAATTCTAGAGTAATCAAAGACAGAGAAAGAGAAAAAGGGTTATTTTAATAAAAAATTATATCAGAAAATTCCCCAAATGAGAATAGGGTAATAAACCTTGAGATTCATGAGTCCCAAAGAAGAAACAACACAAAGAGTTCTTCTCCAAGACACATTATAATCAAATTCTCAGAAGTTCAAAAGTAAAGGATATTTAGAAAGCAGTAAGAAAAAGGGAGACTTTTTACATGTAAGGGAACCTCTGTAAGGTTATGAGCAGATTTCTCAACAGAAAGCTTATGGACTAGGAGAAAGTGAGAAGATATATTCAAAAGCCTGAAAGAAAGAAAAAAATGCAAACCAAGAATACTATATTTGGCAAAGTGGTCTCTTAAAAGGAGAAGATGAAGGAGAGATATAACAATAAAACAAAACAACAGCAACAACAAAAACTCACTTTCTCACATAAACAAAAGCAGAGGGAGTTCATCATCTCTAGACCTACCTTACAAGAAATGTTAAAGGGAGTTGTTCAGGTTGAAAAAAAAGATGTAAATTGACAATGTGAAAATATAAAAAAAATACTAAGTTAACAATATGGTCAACTTCAGAATACTCTAATACTGTAATGATGGTGCAAATCACTTATAAACTGAATATAAAAGTTAAAAACCAAAAGTGTTAAAGATAACTGTGGTTACAATAATGTATTAATAGTGAATGTAAAACAATGTAAATTGTGATACAAATAAAATTTAGGGGGAGAGGTTAAATATAGAACTTTGTATGCAGTCAAAGTTAATTTGTTATCAGCTTAAAACATACTATTATTATAACTATAAGATATTTCATGTAACTTCCATGGTAACCCCAGAGAAAAGAATCCATCATATACAAAAGGGCATGGATTTGGGGTTTATATTTTGTCCCTGGTGAGTGGGGCTCTCTCTGCTTCCTGATTGCCATATCTTGAGCTGTGTTCCTCTTCTACACTCTTCTGCCATGATATTCTGCCTCACCTTGGGTCCAGAGCATAGAAATCACCCATCTACCAACTGACTGAGATCTCTGAAGTCATGAACCCCAAATAAACTGATGTCTCAAATTAAAGATACCATTTCTTAAAATACCTAATGATGAATCACCTAAATGTTCACTATTCAAAATTTTCACTACAAATACTGGTTTTAAGTTACTGACAGTCATGACTACGAACCAGTATTATTCATGTTCATTCATTTTAGATTAAGATAAAATAGAAAGAAAAAAAATTAAACTTTCAGAGTTGGTCTAAAATTTGTACCAGGGATTCTGACTCAAGTTATAGCAGAAGAAAACAAGTATACACACACACACACACACACACACACACACACACACTACACCCCCCCACACACACAAACATTAACAATAAAAGCAATAATAAAATACCTTTTATTGCTCCTGGAGTCTTGTAGTTTATTTTTATCATATTCTGTTTTAAACTAGTTTACTGGCTTTGAGAAGTTGCCCTCATTCAGTCAATATCTAAACAAAACATAGTTTCACCGAGGAAACTTGAGGCTCTCCTAGCAGCAGTCTCCTTAAATTATCACTATAGCAACACCTTTGTAAAGACCTAAGTTTTCTCATTCTTCAGCCTTACCCCCTGTGAGCTGACCAAATGACTATCCCCACTACCAGCCCTCTAGGG
Organism: Marmota marmota marmota; assembly: GCF_001458135.2. Lineage (NCBI taxonomy): Eukaryota > Metazoa > Chordata > Mammalia > Rodentia > Sciuridae > Marmota > Marmota marmota. The sequence goes on from NW_025999842.1 coordinate 66,702,269, forward strand.
AGCAGTCTCCACATTCACTTACAAAAAGTGCTTCTGATGCATTTTCAGTGAGGGTGGGGGAGAAACATTTTTTCATTTAATATTTAGAAATTCAGGCATCTTTATGATGTTAAGACCTTGATGTTAATTTGATTATAACAATCACTTCACAATACATTCATGTAACAAATCATTACATTGCTCCCCTTAGATATAGATATATACACACACCCACACACACATATACTCCCCCCAATATATATATATATATACATGATTTTTATACATGTACAAAATTTTTGTCAAATATATTCTAATAAAGCTAAAAAATTAAAATCTAACATTAAAAACTTTTAAGGGCATTTTTGTTGGGGAAAAAATCAACTCATAAGAATTCTCAGAATTGTTATATGAAGTTTTAATTTTAGAATATGGGAGAAGAAACTAAATGAATCTTTCATAGAACAACATTAAAATGGCATTCATTTATATTTAAGCATCCCTGGGTTCAATCTCCAGAACCACACACACACAGTTAGCTATTGTTATTCTTGTTTTTACTCTTACTGATTTAAACATGATAGCAAGGGCAATGTTGTTTCCATGTCAAGGAAATAGAAAAGACCATTGCTTTCTTTTATCTTATTAGTGGGATATTATCTTAGCAAAGGGAGCAATTCCTGCAAGCCAGGAGAAACCCGGTTATTTACATGATTCCTTTGTCCCTCCTTGCTTCCTAACACCAAGAATCTGAGCTTCATGCAAAGTTGAGACATTCTAGCATGTATCTACGGAGCAAATCTGAGCCATTAGGTTTAATTTTTCTTAATATGTTCAGGGATGTTCAGGGCAATTAAGTTAATTAATAAGTAAAACAAAGTAATCCTTACATCTTAAGAATAGGCATAGCACCTAGCTTTCACCCCTAAGGGTTAGCCAGCGCCAGCTCCAGGGTGGCTTCTGTAGCAATCGTGGTTTTGTGCAAAGCATGGGTTCAGTACTCTTGTGTGTCCTGGCATGGTCATTTCATAGTCCATACTCCCTAGAGCCCTCCGCACCCAGAACCAGTGTTTTCAACTTTGAATTGTCAACCTTATTAGTCTTGAGATTCTCACTTGTATTCAAGATTCAGAAAAGTATCAAAGGCTGCTAAAATTTCCATCAGTTTAAACATCTGCCCTGCAGAGAAGGGGAAAAAAAGGAAGGGCATATTTCTAAGAAACTGAGCAGATGACAGGGAGATGATTTAGCATCACATTACATGTAGAATTTCTTATCCTTTCAACTTTCTCACTAAAGTCTTGTTTCCATTTGGCAAAAAGCTAAAGGGTATAACAAGTTAGATTGTGGATATAAAAAGTTAGATTCAGAAGGGTCTGAGACCCTAAAGGAGGACCACTGGGTTACTGGGTGCCTTAAGAAGCACTCACTCTGCAGTCTATGTGCAAGGCTCTTGCTGGTTACCTTGGGGACTTGGTGGGGAGGGCACAGGAGCTAGACAGAAAGAAAGATGAAGAACCTAAACCTATTGCCCTCATAAGCTAACTCCTTTACAGCCCTGAAAAGTACTATTTCCTCAAACAGCACTGCATCTGTGTGTATTTGTGTGTGGGTGGCTCTAGAGGGAAAGGATCCGGAATGTAGCAGTCCCTGATTCATTACCAAATCGCCTCCCAATGGAACCCACGGTATATGTGTGAACCAACCGCTGGCGTTTCAGAGAATCAACAGAAGTGAAAGATGCTGGCTTGAAAATGATGTGTTGTCTCTGCTCCAACTGGAATACGCAACCACATGACCTTCCCTTTTATTTTTGGTTTTCACTGTCAAGGGCAATGTTGTTTCTTTTCAGGAAGAAACAATACCAACCTTGAGAAAAAAAAAATTACCATTTAAAAAATAGCAGCAGAAACAGTGGGATTGGAAGGAGGGGCAACAGGGACACAGGAAAAGCACTGGAATATAGATTCAGAGGCGATTTTGGTGCAAGTTACCACCTTTCAAATTAATTTAAAAGCATGGTTAAGAGTAGCATTTTGGGTACTAAATCTCAGGTTCCTGGTTCTGTAGGATAAGGATTAGTGGAATTATCAAGAGTGTGGCTGCCATATGGACATCAGGCAGGAGGAGGAGCCACAGATGTCCTTTCAGCAAGGTGTCTTTGCAGGATTACTCCAGTAGAGCTGGGCTGGACTCAAATAGTCATTTCACAAACAACGGCAGGCACAGGAGTGACACTCACCATGTAGGGGTATAATCTCAGAGGCAGAAAAATAATCCACAAATGCTTTGCTGCCACTGAAAAGTATCCCTTATCTTTCTACATGTTATTTTAAACATTGACTTTTTTATTATATACATTTGTAGTATACAACATTTATAACTCTCTCTCCATATATATATACATATACATATATATATACACACACACTACAGCCAAGCAATTAGTAGATAGAAAAAGACATTGGGAGAAAAATGGAGGCAAAAAGATTCAATAGACTCATCCCAGCCATCTAATATATATGCTGTACTTCACTGTTACCTTTCATGTATGGTAAGAGTATCTGAACTCAAGTCTCATCCAATTTCCAGTCTATAATACAATGTTAACTATAGTCCTCACACTGGAACTTAAATTACAGACCTACCAGCCTTACAACTCAGTACACTGTAACTTATACATCCCTCTTCCAACCCTCCCCCTGCATCTGGTAACTACGTTCTGCTTTCTGTTTCTCTGTGTTTGACTTTTTCAAGAACAATGTATGCAGTATTTTTCTTCCTATATCTGGTTATTTCACCTAGCATAAAGTCCTCCAGCTTCATTCATGTTGCCAGAAATGACAGAACTTCCTTCTTCTTAAAGCTGGCTGGTATTCCACATTATATGTGTATATGTATACCACAACATCTTTTTCTATTCAATTCTATATTGAAGAGTGGTCGGACATTAAATTTTTAATCAGGCTAACTCTTCAATCAAATAGATTTTCTTTCTTTTTTTACAATAATATAAATATACGTTATTTTGTTTTCTTAACTAATACGCCTCTTATAATTTTTTTGTTTATTTGTTTTTATACTGGGGATTGAACCTGGAGGTGCTTAACCACTGAGCTGCATCCTCAACCCAAATATATATATATATATATATA
>NW_025999842.1:66705426-66747535 GCF_001458135.2 Marmota marmota marmota
CTAAGTTGCTTAGGGACTCACCAAGTTGCTGAGGCTGGCCTTGAACTTGTGATTCTACTGTGTCAGCATCCCAGAGTTGCTGGTATTACAGGCATGTGCCACCATGCCCTGCTCTCTTAAGTTTGAATAGAAAGATCTCTATTAGTGTGTGTTCACAATCCTAGAGTGAAGTACAGCGTATATATTAGATGGCTGGGATGATTCTATTGAATCTTTTTGCCTCCATATTCCTCCCAGTGACTTCTTTTACCATCTGATACAAACACTGGAGAAGATGAAAAGAAACAGTGTTTTCTAATGTCATGATGTCCTTAGCCTGCAACTCTCCTGCTATCTGAATGTCAACTAGTTATTATAGCATTAACTTTGTGTTAATCAATTTTTGTACAAAATCCAAAAAAAAATAATGCTCTTTATTAACTTGTCAGAAACAGCTTCTTATGTATTTTCTAAAGAGAATAAAAGAGGCCTGACTCCTGTATGGAAAGCATCTCAGATAAGAAAAGAAAAACAATGGATGAGGGGAACACAAGGCTTGTCTTATCGAATATTAAAATATAGTAAAAAGCTAAATTACTCAGTGCAATGTGACAACAGGGAAGGAAACGCCACAGAATAGAATGGAACACACAATCCAGAAGGAGATTCTGACCTGTCTAAACAAAGTGAAAAGGGTATGAATGGTTTATAAGACAGATTATAGTAGAAAAATCCATTTAAAATCTCAGTTTTTAACCAAAATAATTCCAAATGGTGTAGGGAATTAAGGTAAATGAAATAACTGTAACAACTACCTATAAATATGACATCTGCATTTACTAAAGACAGACACTCCAGGCCTTCAGGTGACAGAAGAGGGACAAATTTCATTGCATATCCAAATAAAATTGCATGCTCAAAATATTATAAATAAAAAAGAGTATATTAGGAAAATATTTGCCAAACATAACCTAATAGCCTATTGCATTGTTAAGCAAAGACATGAATGAACTAGCAACTCTCAAAAAGGTTTTAAAAATATGTGGAATTTAAATTTGAAAATATTTACATTTTAAGGAGATCAGGATGAGATAAATATCATATCCAGAATAATTAAACAAGAAGTTAAACTGCAAAATGTTCCTATTTTTGAAAGCCAACATTTTCAGTTATTATAATGAAGATTAAGCAACATTAATAAGCTGCTACTGAGTCCTCATGTGGTCTCCATGCTCTCGTACATCAGTGGTTCTAAAAGCGCCTGCTCCATCAGCATCAGCATCACTTAGAACTTGTCAGAGGGATAAATATTCAGCTCCAATTAAGACCTAAAGCATCAGATAAGCAATCCATTTTAACAAACTCCCAGGTGATGCTTATGCACAATCACGTTTGGGAATCACTATATGTGTCACGGTGGTTTAAAGAACTATAGCATAGTGGTTAGCAGCATGCACCCATGATGCCTGGGTTTAGTCCTGCCTCCACTTCTTAGGCAAGTTACTCAGATTGTCTATCTTTTAGATTCTTTGTGTGTAAAAGGGGGATAATGAAATCTCCATCAAAATACCAATGACATTCTTCACTGAACTAGGAAAAAAAAAAAAACCTAAAGTTCATATGGAAGACTAAAAGACCCAGAATGGCCAAATTAATTCTGAGCAATAACAACAAGATTGGGGGTATCGCAATATCCAACTTCGAATTATAGTAGAGACATACAGTAGCAAAACCAGTATGGTAATGTCATAAAAACAAATATGAAAACCAATGGGATAAAATAGAAGATGTAGAAAAATTACCAGATACAGTCATCTCATCCTTGACAAAGGCACCAAAATCATACACTGGAGAAGACTATTATTTGAACAAATGGTATTAGGGAAATTGGATATCCATATGTAGTGGAATGAAACTAGATCCCTATCCATCACCCTGCACAAAAGTCAACTCAAAGTGGATCAAAGTCCTAGGATTTAGACCAGAAACTTTGCAAATGGTAGAAGAAAGCATAGAATTAACTCTCCAACATACAGGCTCAGGCATTGGCTTTCTTACTAAGATGTCTAAAGCTTAAGACATAAAACCAAAAGTAAATAAGTGAAATGGCAACAAATCAAGAGGCTTCAGTACAGCAAAGTCAACACTTAATAGTATGAAAGAGAGTCTACAGAACAGGAGGAAAAACTTTGCCAGCTCTTCTTCTGACAGAGGATTAATATCATAACATATAAAGAACTTAAAAAAAAAACAGTACCAAAACCCCAAATAACCTAATCAGTAAATAGTTAAATGAACTAAACAGACATTTCTCAAAGAAGGAATGCAAATGGCCAAGAAATATATGAAAAAAAAAGTTCTATATCCTCAGCAGTCAGGGAAATGCAAATCAAAACTACTGGGGTTTCATTTCACCTTGATTTGAATGGTAACCATTAAATATATAAATAATAAAAATACTGATAAGGATGTGGGGAGAAAGAAACACTCATACATTGTTGGTAGGACTACAGATTAGTACAACCACTTCTGAAAATAGTATAGAGATTCCTCAAAAGACTAAAAATAGAAGCACCACAAGACCCGGCTATCCTACTCCTTGGTATTTGTCCAAAAGAGCTGATATCAGCACACTACAGTGACACATGCATACCCATGTTTATAGTAACACAGTTCAAAATAGCCAGGTTATGGGCCCCGCCTTATTTTCCCTCAATAGATAACTGGTTGAAGGAAATGTGGTATATATATACACAATGGAGTTTTACTTAGTCATAAAGAAGAAAGTGGGCATTTACTGGTAAATGGACATGACTGGAGAACAGCATGCTAAGCGAAATGAGCCAGAGTCAGAAAGTCAAGGGTCAAATGTTTTCTTATATATACAGAAGCTAGAGATAAAAATGGAATTAAAAAAATTGGGAGGATCTCATGAAAATAGAAGGGAGATCAGTGGGGCAGAGGAAGGGGACAAAGGTGGGTAGAGTGGGAAAGGGGAAGTGGAGGAACGAAGAAATGAAATTAAATTTTGCTATGTGCATGTGTGAATATATCACAACGAATCCTACTTTTATGTGTGATAAACTAAAAATGAATAAAAGGGAGATCAATAAAGTACAGGAAGGAAATCAGAGAGGGAGGAAGGAGGGAAAGGAAAAGAGGAAGCAAATTATGTCATGTACCTATGTAAATAAGTCACAGTGAACCCCATTATTCTGCATAATTATGACTCACTAATGAAAGCATAATAGAAAAGGGGGATGATATTGGCATCTGCCTCATAAGTTTGTTGGTAGGATAACATGTGTTAATATTTGAAAAGTACATGAAACAATGCTTAGTATAGAATTTAGCTCATTGTGAAATAAAAATAAAAATTACTTTTTAATCAAAAAGGCCAAAGAGCAGATGAAAAAATTTTAAATAAAGATAATTGATAATCACACTATTGAAAACGATGAACTATTTGCATGTCTGTGCAGGAATGGAAAAATAGTTAATAGTGAGAATTTTTTAGTATTTTGAAATGATGAAAAATAGGGAGAAGAAAAAAAGAATAGATACCAGCTGTACCCAATTTCTCAAGTATTCTGACAACTGAAAACCAAACACATCATTAATTCCGGGATCTTTTTGAATATAACCCTGGAAATGTGAATCCTTTTGCTCAGATGCAAAATGATTTGGGAATATAGACTTTCATTCTTGGGTGGTAAAGATGTGCCTTTTTGATTTTATTTGCTAATAAAATGACCAGAAATAGTAGCTACATGGATTGAAGCCAAACCTTGATGAAATAAATAACCCTTTATTAAGTTGATCCAAATATCATCTTATGCTATTAATGAAATGTATTCTTAATGATTTCATTCTACATATTAATCACTTCTTTGATTTGTAATTTAATTTTCAAAATACTTTAAAAACTAAATGTACTAGGATAGCTGTTATTTCAGTGTTGTCTAGACCCTGTCTGACAACTCCACCAAATTTTTCAATTATCTAGTTGTTAATAACATCTAAATAATCATGAAGTCACAGCAAAATAACTGAAAACAATCACATTTTCTATTTTTACTCTTCTTACTCAACAGTAAGCGACATAATATAAAAGTTAAAGTACTAATATTTTCCTATGTTGTTGGATATCTGATTGTCTAAAATACAGCAAAATACTTTCTCTTAGGCTTTCAAAAAAATCTTTTAAGTCTCTGCCTACTATGCATTTATACCATCACTCTTCTACCTCTGTGCTTGGTTTTCATGTGAACAGGAAAACCCGGGAATTACCTGTGCCTTTGGGTCAGGTAGAGGGGAAGTCAGAGGTTGCTGAAGTCTAAAGTGGTTGAGTTCTGGGGAGGCCCAGACTCGCTTCACCAGGGACAGGATCCACCGAGACCTGGTCTCAGCCTTGATCTTCAGCCTTGAAGTACTGGGTCATTTGGTCCCTTAACTCAAACAAGTTTGAGATGGGTTACCTGTTCCACCTGCTCCCACCAGGAAACTAGGTTACCTCTAATAACTGTTCCCATAATCAGGGGCCACTGAAACATTGGCATATGTACTTTTTTTCTTTTTACAAATTTATGTAGGGAGCTATCAGGAAGTTTTAGCCCCCAATTATCAGTGGTAAGGAATCTTTCTTTAATCATTGACTTCACTGAAAAGAAAAAAAAAAAAAAATGATCAAACTCCTGCCCGTAGCAGTACAGACAGACTGCCAGTGAAGTGGGCCTCACCCAGGTGGCTTTCTACTAAAGGGGCCCAGGTGTGAACAGATTCCCATGAGACCCCTCTGCCCAGGGTCAGGAAGGAATGAACAAAAGGAGGTTGTCCCTCTAGTTGTAATGCATGAAGGGCAGAGACTCCCCTCTGAAATCAAGTTGCTTCTTTAATCTGATGGTCTTTTCTTGACCCATACAAGAATGCAGAGATATTTTTTAATTGACAATTTTCTATCTCAGTGACCTAGATTCAGTCAATGTCATCAGGGAACACAATAGCGTTCAATTCTGAGGTTACTTTTAACCCCACAGAATGGAAATGCTCTCTGCTGAAGTTTTTGTTTTGTTTTCACTTTTTGCTTCTGAGGTTGCTTAAGAAAAGAAAGAAAGTACACATTACTAATCTTACTTTTCAAACAGCAGCCTTGGTGAGGACCTCCAGCTGAGAACTGGCACTGCTATTCCATCTGAGTGTTCATGAAAAGATAATCCGGGGAGGAAAGAAAAATAATACAATGTGCAGAAACCAAAAAGATCTAAGGGATTCCTTAGATGAACGTACATGTGCATATGAATCCTGTGTCAACACAAATTTAGTGCTATGTATCAACAGTTCAACAGTTTTGAGGCTTATCAGGATGAAGGGAACAATATACATAAATATTTTTACACACAACAGAGAAGGAATGCATATTACCTTCACTTCATGAAATGTAGGACAATTTAACTTTACATTACTTTAAAGTACCCACAAAGAGAGAAGGGAAATGGGTCTCAGAAGCAAAATTGTCTTACTATGGCTGTAATTGTCTTGAATTAATTACTATAACTGCATTTTCCTTAGCAGAAAAATATTAATATTTTATTTTCTTAAATAATTTAAAAAGAAAAAAGTAACATGATCAAACTTTTTGGTTCCTGCTTATTTGCTATGTGTAATTGATTTCTTATTTTTAGTAGATTTTCAAAAACCATAATGCTGGTTTACACATGATCACAAAGTTTCTAAATGTCCTTAACAAAAGATGATCATATTTGTAGGAACAGTGACAAAACCTTTCTGGTCTCTTCCTAAATTGAGGAAGGAGGGTGAGGGAGGTTTGTAAGCATAGTCCTAAACTGGCCTTTTGCTTTAAGCATCCAACAAGATGAATAGAAGTCAATATATTTTTATAAAATGTCTACATTTCCACATGATGACACTCCTGAAGGTGTCCGGTGGTATTTCCATTGTCATTACATAATGCCTAGCATTTTACTGTAGTGCCTATAGTAACCAAGGTAATGTTTATTACAATATTTATATAAATTGAAACTTCTACAAATGAAAGTATGTTTTCCTTTCTGTCCATGTTGTCTATCTGTATTCTAGTGTTCTCATTATCCTCTATTGATTATATCTCCCCCAAATGCACAATAATCTATTGAGCTGTTGGAACAAGTCACTTCAGTCTTAAATGTCTTGCTTTTTGTAAAGTACTCATTTTCTGTGCCTTGTGGGAGAAATTATTCAGGTTGGAAGGACTTCAGAGCAAATAAACAGAAGAAGGAGACTCACAGAATAACAGAATCCTAGAACTAGAGTATTTTTGTGGATTGTGACCCGCCCAATGTCACAGAACTTGTTTAGCCATAGAAAGTCAGAAACGATGCTCATTATTCTAGAAGAGTCAAAAGCTCTTCCTAGGCAGTAGGAATGATGAGTTGGGGAAAGTCCTTTCTGAAGGGTGACTTGCCTTGTGCTAGGGACTGAAGAGGCACCTATCTAGAGAGAGGGGAGGTGAAGGGAATTAATGTAATGCCAAAAGCTATAGAATAAAGCCAGTTCCGTGAATTTTGCTCATTGGTGTTTTGTGCTACATGGGTGATAAGTATTGATGTTTTCCTGCCCATTGGTTTTCTAGGGTAGGCAGAGAAAGCATAAAAAGTCTTTCAGACACAGTTTCTGAAACAGGAAGTTGCCTTGGTTCTAATCAACATTTAAGGAAGGTGAACACCCAGGGAAGGTAGGTCTGTGAGTCATTCACAACTCATCACCAATTGCTCTAATTAGGTAGCACCTTGTCATGACCTCAGGCATTGAAAAACAAAGGGTGCAGTGGGAGAAAGGAACAGGTTTCTAAGGGTGAGGAGCTTACAGGCCAGACTCCCCTGGGGTGGGGGGATAGGTAGTCCTGTTCCTAAGGAGGAGACTGGCATCCCCAAATGAGAGAAGTAAGAGCAAAAGGATAAAAAAGTAATGGGTTCCATTGCTCACATGTCTCCCTCCCTCCAAGGGCCCCAACTTGGCATTCTCTGAATCTAGGAATGTTTGAGAGGTTTCTAGACCCAACCTGCAGAAAGTCCAAGAACACAACCTTGGGATTCTCATAAATTAGAACTCTGCACACATTTTCTGAGGGTTTCCCTAGAAACTATTACCCCAGCATTCTAATGCACCTGTTCAATTGTTTCAATCTTTTTTTTAAAAGTTCAATTAAGATAATCAAACTAATAATGACAATGCACCTACTTATCCTAAAACAAGCATCAATAATGAAAAAACAAACACGGGTTCATTTTTGGAATGAATAACACTAAAGCTTTGTTTTACCTGCTGGGACCACATAACATATTTTGACTTGACAAAAAGCGATTTTTTTTTTAACCAAAGAACAAATATTAGAGATGTTTAACCAAGCTCTGAGTCATTTCTTTATGAGTTGTAGATTCTCAAAAACAAGTTACAAGAAGTGCCAGAACATCCTGATTCCAACCTGGGAGAGTGAACACAGATGCCATCTGACAACTACAATCTGAGTCTCAGGATAGAAGGAAGAAGAGGGACAGAGTTTACCATGTTGGTATTGTGTATCTTTGTCTGTCTGTGCATGTAAGAGACAGAGAGGTAGAAGTAGAGAGCTGTCTAGCTCAGTCCTGTGTGTTTACCTGCTCTTTGCTCTTGTACCTGTCCTTCCCTCCCACACCTGATTGCTAACTTCTCTAAATGGAGACCAAAGGCTGGATGTCCTTCCTGGTCCCCCTTACTCTCACTTCCTGCATGACTCTCTTCTGGTCTTGTTAGCTGATTAAGCATCCAGAGTTTGATAATGAATACAAAATCTTATCTCATTGATTGGCCTAAATGCAGCTCTGTGGGCTGAAAAGAAAATGAGTATAATAGACGTTAAGTAAATACCACAGTAGTTTCTCAACCACAGAAAATTCCACCTGAAAGGTAAACTCTTTACTAGCTTTCTATGTAAGCATTTCAGGTATTTGAGGTATTTGTAGCAACCCAGGTGACTTGCCCCAGTGTATGAGCCAGCTTGTGGTTTTATCTGGCAGTTTAAGCTTTCAGGCCCCTATGCTAGTCACATTTAGTGTCTGCCATCCACTGTTAAGTCCTTAAGAGAAGAGCTTCTTGGTATTCTTAGCCGTGTGTGTGTGTGTGTGTGTGTGTGTGTGTGTGTGTGTGTGATTTTTATTGCTTTAGTCTCTTTAGCACCATGGGAGTACTTGAAGAAAATAACCCTTGCAATCATGTTCTTTTAAGCAAAAGAATAGGAGCAACTGTATCAAAGCACTAAATATAATAACTGCTACATCTGAGATGCAAACTCTGAATTACCTGGTGGTGTACACAGTTGATAATATTTTCTCTGGCCTTCATGGTACAAGATATAGTAGCCTTTAATATGGAAATGGAACAAATGTCCTAGAAGAGTACTTTGAGGAGACACACTTTATAAACTTTTTCCCAATGTAATGCTACCTTGAGCAGAATAACTTTTCAAAAAGCTTTCTTTCCTTCCTTCCTTCCTTTTTCTTTCTTTCTTTCTTTCTTTCTTTCTTTCTTTCTTTCTGAACTGAACTATATTTCTCTAGATTTGCCTCTGTCCAAATGTGGTTCATAAACCAAATGCACCAAACTGATGCTTGTTAGAGTTGCAGATTCCTTTGTTCTGCATCATACCTTCTGAATGAGAATCTCTGTTAGAGGTCTCCATTGGAACACATTCCTCATGCAAATCTTATGGAAGCTGAAGTTCAAATTCACTGCTTTAGATTCTTAAAATGTTTGCATGATAATTCAATGATGCTAATTGCTAACATTTCAAGAGGGCATTAAAGTTTAGTAATCAAATAAGATATTCCATTTTTAGAGTGTGGTGACACGGGAATAAACACAATCATTGGAGTTAGAAAAATGACCTAGATTCACCATGACTTTGTATGACCTTGAACAAGTGTCTAAACCTATGAGGATCACATTCCTCATCTCTAAAATGGGGAAACTAATTATAGCTACCTCACAGAGATGGGGGCGGGGCAGCTAAATGAGCCATATATGTGCAAATTTAGAGTGCAGTGTGGGGACCATAGTACTCACTTGGGATAATGGCTAGAGTTAACAGTACATGTCATTGTTATGACATTCCCTTTTATCAACTTGGTGTGACTGCAACCTTATTAAACATATTCAATTTAAACAAAGCCCCATACCTCTTATGGCATGATGAGTAATGTTCTGGGAAAGGACTAATGCACAATCTGCCAAATAAGGACAGAGTGGACCTTGACACATAGCAAACGTGCCCATGCATGCCTTTCTGGAGGCCAGCTGGCCAGCTACTGAATTGTTCCTGAGGTGGCTTTTTTTTTTTTTTTAATGTGTACCAACCCATCTTTCTTTACTAATCTTAAATCTAATCCGTATTAACTACTTGCTTCCTGCAGTTAGTGGCATGTGTTCACAATCTGTATCTACAGGACATTTCCAAAATAAAAAAAACAATGCACTCCCTGAGCAGGTGCTCAAGAGGTGCAGAGCAGGCCAAGTGTCACAGTGCCTACTAACAGAACAAACTGGTGAGAGAAGTGAGGGGCAGCTCACAGCTACACACTGGAAGAACTGATTATCAGGCACTGATGGCAGAGAAGCTAGCAGACACTCTGTTCTTGAGGTCCAGTCCTGCTCTATTTACTTTGCAACGTGCCCGTGGACATATATGTCATGTTATTTTTTTGTTTCCATCAGTCAGTTTCCAAGAGCACAGGGTGCTCACAGTTTTTAATGATGAATCCTATACAGCTTGGAATGTTTAGCTACCCCTCTGAACCTAGTTGTTTTGTTATCAAACTCATGTCTCAGGCTTATGCTCCCAAATCTGTCAAAGATAAGTCACTAAAAAGTCAGTAGTATGGAAACACAGCTCATGCATGCCTCTCAAAACAAAAACAAAAACAAAATCACAGAGATTTCCAAATGAGACAATGACTCATCAACCAAAGAGCTTTCCAAACCTTGGCATATTTTGGGTCACGGCAGGTGCAAGGATGGACAGCCAGATTCTTGATCTGCCTATCAAAATCAGCTAGGGGAAATACAGAAATTACTTTACATTCTCCCAAATCTGCCTGTCAAGAATCAGTGGAAAAATTCATTTTTGTTACTGAGCTTCCCAGAGCCTAATCACATTTAGTCCAATTAGATTAAATAAGAATGGATAACCCTCAAAGTGAACCGGAAATAGAGATACAATTTGACTTAAGAATTGAAGACTAACAAAGATCTATGGAAAGAAAATTGTGAACTAAAGCAAAAAGGATTTGTAGTAATCATTTTTATGCAAAAGGGCTTTTAGAAATAAATTGAGGAACACATAAATACCAACTTTCATTTTCCAACAATGAAAATGGTTCAAATATGGAAAAGGAAATTTTTGGCAATTTCTTAAAATTAAAGTGAACTTGGAATAGCACAACTATTCATAATCAGTAGAGCTAATGAAGTGTTTTTGCATTTTACCAAGAATAAAACCTACTACAGATCATTCAATTTGGGGAATAATTTTACTAGGAGTTATAATTATGCATTACCTTGCAGAGGTGACATAGCTAAGCTAGGGATCCTGGTTTCTGGAAGAAATAGGCGAATCATGGTTTGTTTTGTTTTTACAAGAGGTTGTATATTCTACTACTAAAAATCATTTGCTAAATCTACAAAATCACCTAAAAATTAAAAAGTTCAGATGTTTTAAGTTATAAAAATATTTTCTGACACTAAAAATGTTTCTAACCACTTTGGTAATTTTTCTAGGCAGATTTTGGAATGAAGATCTATATTCATTTATCTGGTATCACATCTCCCCACGGAGTTTTTCTTTTCTTTTGTTTTTTTAGCTTTTTAAGCAATATGCCAACAAAATAATTTTTATTTATTATACTATATCTTGCCTACTTATAAAAGACTTACATTACAGAATAGCCTTACTCATAAAATAACCACAGTTATTCACATATCTTATGTACAAATATATAACAACGAATGCCACTCTTCTGTATAATTATAATACAATAGTAAAAAAACGAAAGTAGCCATCAAGAAGAAATATTTCCCTGGGTATGGTGCTGCACACTTATAATCCCAGCAGCTCAGGAGGCTGAGGCAGAGGATGATGAGTTCAAAGCCAGCCTCAGCAAAATCGAAATGCTAAGCAATTCAGTGAGACCCTGTCTCTAAATAAAATACAAAATAGGGCTGGGGGTATGGATCATGGTTGAGTATCCCTGAATTCAATCCCCAGTACCACCCTCCTTCCGACAAAAAAAATATATATATATATATATTTTTGGAATAACAAACTCCACATCTTCCCTATTTCCCATAGGTCCTGTGAGGTGATGCCAGGTTGGTATGAGGGTGGGTATATACCTGTATGTCTGTAATTTGTAAAGTGTCATTCTCTCTGCCTACTGCACAAATATAGACTGCAGTGCCCAGAGAAACAATAGCAAATTCTTCTTTTGTTAAATGCATGAGATTTAGTCCCTTAATAAAGTTAAGTACAGCAGTGAAAAAAACTCACTAGATTTATACTTTCATATTATTTGTTCTGGTTTTGATTTCAAAATTCCCTATTTTGGAAATTGTTGTAGTTAGCTTGTTTGGCCACTGTGACCAAAAGACCTGACAAGAACAATATGAGGAGGGAAAGTTTCCTGGGGCTCATGATTTCAGAGTTCTCAGTCCACAGATGGCTGGCTCCATTTCCTGGGGCTCAAGGTGAGCAGAAGAACATCACAGCAGAAAGATGTGGAGGAGGAAAGCAGCAGGGAACATGGCACACAGGAAGCAGACAGAGAGAGCTCTCCTCACCACAACAAAGTGTAAACCCCAAGGCACAACCCCAGTGACCCACCTCCTCCAGCCACACCCTGCCCACAGTTACCACTCAGTTAATCCCTGTCATGGGATTAATTCACTGATCAGATTAAGGCTCTCATAATCCAACCATTTCACCTGTAGACCTTTTTGCATTGTCTCACACATAAGTTTATGGGGGACACCTCATATCCAAGCCACAAGAGAGGGATTAAGCCTTTTTTCCTGTGAAGTCTTTAGATTCTGTTTTCCTCTTTCATAATTGAGAATTTTGACCTCTAATTACCACCCATGTATCTCTTCTATGAATTCAACTTAATAACATTTTATGTGGCCATGACTTCTCTGTTTATTTCATTATCATTTTTAAGAGTAAGAGCCAGGTTTCATTTCCAAGTTTTCCAGTTAAATATCTGTCATCTCCAGAAACAGATTTAATATTCTATTAAATTAATAATATTAATTTAATTAATATTAATTTAATATTCTAATCCTCTCAGAAGATATTGGATTTCATAAGCCTATAACCAAAGATGGAAATCTACCAGAAGTATAATGACACTTTATCTGTTAATTCTCACTAAGTGGGTTTCCTTACTTTGAATTTAATAAGGACATTTCTTATTCACCATATTATCATTTACCTAAGTAAGGCCCATTGGAGACTACAAGCCTAGAAAGATTGAATTTTCCAAAAAAAAAGACAACAGCATTTACAGTCCCACATGTTCTCCTGGAATCTTGTGACTAACCCATTAGGAGATGAAACTGTTCTCCCTCCCCTTGAAATCAGGTGTAAAAGTGGCATGGCTTCTGAGGCTAGGTCTTAAAGGCACAAACGCCTGCCTGGCTCTGTCTCAGTTACTCATGCTTGGAACCCAGCTCCTCTGCTGTCTGATGCCCAGGCACATGGAGAGGACACACACGCAGGTGTCCTGGCTCAAGTGCTAGCCAAGAGCCACAACCAGCTGCCAGATGTAGTAAGAGCTCTGTGTTGCTGGCAGCCCTTGCATTCAGGTCATCTGGCAGAGCACCCAGGCGTTTTGAAACAGAGATAAGCCCTCTGACAGTCCTATCCAAAATCCTTGATCCACAAAGGGTGTGAGCATAGTCATAAGTGACTGTGGTTTGCTACCAACTTCTGTAACTTGTCACAGAGCCACAGATATCCCGAACACGTGGGACTTGGAGTAAACAAGTGCACTGTTGGCACTCACCATGCCACATCTGTTACCAGCTGTAAAGTTGCTTTTCTCTTTGTGTTTAAAAAACCATTTACTTTCTCCATTTATTAGTTTTTCTCTGCTTAGCAAACCTTACTAAAAACTACCTCGCAGAAACCGTCAAGATGAAAGATTTTTCCATCAACGCACGCAAAGAGCTGCTTTGCTGAGAATGTCCTGCACAGCATTGATGTGCCAGTGACACCAGAGACCAGGAATGGGCCTGAACGGGTGAGCGCGTTCCTGTGAGCAGGTGAGAGGTGATGTCCTGGTGCATCCAGACGCGAGGATCACGAGTAGCTTCTACACCTCCTTTGTCTGCCCCTCCCAGGCCAGTTTCCGCCTAAGACTTCTCAACTTTCCCTTGATGTTTTTCCAGGGGGCTTAGAGGCCCAGCAGCCTAAGAATCACGGACTCTGCTACCCACACATACCCCCTGGGCTACTCCAATGTCACTGAATCAGAATCACCGGTGGTGGGAGCTGGGGTCTGAACTCTAGTGACTCCTCCCAGCTGGTCCTTGCACACCTGCTCTGGTCCCCTGACTTAGGTCTCTCTTCTTCCAGCACAGCTCTGAAGATTTCACTCCCTTGTCACCTTAAAATGGGTTACCATGGCCTAGCTGGTTCTTTGCTCCATATCCCAGAATCGAAAACTTTTTATAATCTGGCCTCAACCTACTTTTTAGTCATGTCAGCAATAACCCATATAGAGCTAGTTGTACTACACTGCAGTTCCCTTCTGTAGCCCAGCCTCGACACTTCCCAAACACAGCCTGGGCTTCTCTGTCCAGCTGCCTCCCTGCCCCATCTCTCCTCAAGTTGGCCCTACCACCTCAGACACCTTCAGCTCCTCTGTTGCCATCAGGTAAGAATTCTCCTCCTTAACCCCTTGTTCAATGGTAAGACCTCTTGTGATATCATTCTACCTGGAAGTTCTCTCCCCAACTCTCAAAATCAATTCCTTGCATCTTGTCTTAAAAACACTATCCCAGCAGTTTTGCGTCCCTCCTTGTGATAATAATGTCAATATTTATCTAACAGCTGCTTAACATATCACATAAAAATGTGTATGTGCAGGTAGGTAGGCACACACCAACTTAAATTGGTGTTAAAAATTTTAAAAATTAAAAAAATTTAAAAAATTAAAAAATTAAATAAAAAATTAAAATAATTGGTGTTAAAAATTTAAAAAATTTTAAAAAAGACAACATTTATAATTTATGGCAATCCTGCACAGCAGCAAGGGTGTTCTTTCAGCAGGAACTTCAGAAGAAAAACCATGCTCTATCACCGGTGATTATTTATTCTATTAATATCTAGTCGAAGGACTTTTGAAATGTAAATGGCTATCTTAATTCCCAAATAATATACTATAAAATATAACTTAACTTAGAGTTTCAATCACCCTAATAAACTGTTTTAAAAATTCATGTCTAAGAAATTGTACTTTTATGGACGAAATAATGATGACTCCTTATTTTTATAATTATTAGTAGCCTCAAACATAAATATTGTATCTTCTTTGTGCACAATTTTCTTCCTTTAGGTCCTCATCCTCAAAAGTCAAACACTCCTGGCCTGTTCAACATTGTTTGTAATCCCACATGAAAATGTAATTCATAGCCTCTAAATTCTTTGTAGAAGATCTCAATCATAATATATTTTATTTTACTTTATTTTTCTCATGGTGCTGGGGATTGAACCCAGGGCCTTGTGCATGTGAGGCAAGCACTCTATCAACTGAGCTATATCCCCAGCCCTCAATCATAATATCTTTTAATTTTTTTTATCAGATTTCTATATTGAGCATTTATATGGTTACAAATATGGACAAAATCATGGAGTGCTACTAGAATTATTAAATGATGCCTTTGTTAGAACAGAGGGCCTCTGAGGTATCATAAATCTTATATATTTTATAATTATTTTATTCATAAGAAACCATTAATAAGTGGCTCTTTCATCACATAAAATTTATTTTGCACCACAGGGAATACATTAAGCATGTTTTGAGTTACCTCTACACAGACATTAAGTCAGCTACCCTCACAACATGTGCCAGGGTTTCTGGTGTGCCCTGGCCTCGTGGGTCACATTCTAAAGTCAAGGAAGCTCCGAGTGGAGGACAGGTCTTTAGGATCTTCACAGTCAACAGTCCCTTTCTCACACCCCAGCCCTCAGCTGTTTCCCAAAGAGGACTGACGGGCTCTGTAGTGACATCTCTGACATTACTAATCCAGTGGCCTGGAGCAACTTCTCCGCTCTAAGCCCCATTTCCACACTTATGAAGTGGTGATGATGATGGTGTCCAGAGAGTCCTAAGGTTATCATTAGAGTTGTACAGCATAATAACAAATCTATAAAGTCACCCATTCTAACAATCCCGGCGTGTGGTCATAGAATCTTCAACAGAAAACAGCCAGGGAACTCCCTACCCTCCAGAGACTGACAAACAGGTCATATCTGCTTCACAGAATCCAAGAATTTTCCTGTCTAAAATTCCCTCCATCAACCTCCAACTCCAGTGACTCAGAAAGCCTCTCCTCTGTCTGCAATTTTCAACTCGTCTCCTCTATAGAAGGGGATATTTGGAGACAGCCACTGAGCCATATTGGTTGTCCGTCCCTCTACGTGGTTGAATTTATTAGTTATTCTTTTCCTGACAGCAGACGTGGGTGGACTAGATAATGAAGGAAGAAGAAGGGATGGATTGGGAATAAGAGTCATCAAAAACATTTTCCAGGCTGGGGTGAAGCTCAATGGTATAGTGCTCGCTTGGCATGTGCAAGGCCCTGAATTCCATTCAGCACCACCAAGAAGAAGGGGGAAAAGGGTATGTTTATATATGATCTCCATCCGAAGTATCCTGATCTGCTGACTGAACTGGGAGCATAATAATGAAGGCATTCATTATTATGAGGTTTAACTAAGATAGCACATGTGATGCCCTCACCACAGTGCCTGGCCACAAAGTTTCCACAAATATGGAGAGAAAAATCACAAAATAGGGTAACATTATACTTTTCTAACATTTTCTGCCTAATTTATCTTGTCAGTAAGACATCTCCTCCTAGACTATCCTTCAATTTCTAATATACTGTTTAATATAGAAAGTCAATATAATGATATTTTTATGTATATACCTTCACACTCTTATATAGAGACTAGTTCTATGAGGAAAGTTACATATATTCCTGAATCTCCACATTTCCATATAAATAAATTTTCCTAATTTTAAATAGATGCATAATATTTCATTGTGTGGGAGAATTTTACTACTGGTAAAGATTTTCCTATAGGAAAATTTGAGATGCTTCTACCTTAAATATATACATTTAAATATTTAATATAATATATATTTAATATACACTTAAATATATATTTAATTATATATTATATATGTAGTTTAAAATTTAAAATACAAAAATTTATATATAACATATAATGACATATATTATATATTATTAATAATGTACTATTGTATATAAAATATATAATTATATACATATATAATAATGTTGCAATCAACAACTTTGTAATATAGGTTTGCATACAAGTGAAAATAGAACCACAGGTTATTTTCTTATGTCTTTTGCTTACTTTGTATTAACTGATGTTCTTTTACTTACTGGCATATAAATACTTTTATCTATTTCGAAACTGTGTAATTTATGTCATATGCATAATAAGTATTTCCCCAACTTTCTCATTTGCTTTCTGACCTGCTCTCCTCTAGCTCTCTAGGAACTATATGACAAGGTGATGTAAACTCTCCTCCTGTGGCAACATAGAACACGAGAGCCTCGGCCTCCTCTCTGCACAGACTTTCTGGCCTCCCTCTCTCTCCTTCCCCTGCCTCCCTACCCCTGTTGGCTGCTCTTCTACTCTTTACTTCTGTGATATCAACCTTTCTAGCTCCCTCAGATGAGCAAGAATATGTACAGATATTTTTATTTACTCAAATGTACTAATCAGTTTCTTTTTGGCTCTAAGTCTAACAAATGAAAAAAAGGATTTTCCCATAACTGGATAATTTTTAAAAACTTCTATATTTTCATTAATAGTTCTATGATGTATCTTTTTAAATTTAGTTTCAATTATATAAATATGTCAATAGTGGTTTTAGCCTATAAATTATCAACTTCAAACAAATACATTGAAGCCTTTGGTCCAATTGAAGTTCTATGTGTATGTATCTGTGTGTGTTTGTGCACATGTGTGTGCATATGTGTGTTTGGGTGTGGGTGTGTAAACCACTTACATGAAAACATGTGGGGTACGAATTTTTTCATATTTAAAACCAACTACCTGAGCAACTTCTCTTACTTTTTTTTTAACAGTCTTTCCATTGTCATACTTTATATTTTATGTAACTAATGATGTTTGTCATACTTCTTCTAATTTGTGTGTTTCTGTCCTTCTTTGATTATATTGGTTGGTATGTGACTGCTGGCTTTACTTGGAATCTTCTATAACTTATAAGTACTGGCCCTGGACACACACACCTATACACACACAATAAAGATCTTTTAAAATTCAGAATTAAGTGCACATCTCATATAACTTATTTTGTACTTGGATAGACATATAATTATTCTCCTTTGATTCATTTCAAAGTCATATTAATAAAATTCACAATAATAAAAAAAATCCTGAAATTCCTAGGGGAAAAAACCCATTTGGTGGTATATTATTACTTTAATAAACCGCTAAATTCTATGTATTCTAGATCAGAAAGAATAAAAATAACTCTGTGTCCTTCTTCAACTCTCAGCTGATGTTCCAGAGGGAGATGGGTCTGCCCAGGAATGTTCTCCATGTCTGCAATAGCTTTCCATGGCCCAGTGTGGGATCTTTGAAAAGGCTATTTGTGGACCACAATGCTTTCTTTTAGAGTATTCTGTGTCCTCCTTGGGCTCTGGAGAAGGTTCTTATTTCTCTCTACTCTTCACTTCATCTGATCCAAATACCATTATTATTATTTGGACAGGGGGTTAGATTATAACTGTTCTAAATTTACTATTATAACATTTTCCCATTAGTTTTGCATTCTGTTTTGTTGTTCTGAGACTCAGGAAGAACTAAGATATCCTTCCTCACAGTCTTTCACCAGAACTCCTACACTGTTCCTCTAAAGGTTGTCACTTTTCTCAAGGAAATGTACTTACCTAACAGTCTCCAACTTTTAGAAATTCAGCGTGTTCAAAATTTTCCTGGTGACTACTATTCACTGGAACAAGGGAACATTTAGACAGTCCTGGATTGGAGAAGATTCAGTTCAGTCATACAAAGTAACAACTAGCAGAAAAGTAGAGGGCCATGGAATAATGAAGAAGGGATTCAAGAACAGGTGCTGGTTTTATGGGATGAGGGACCCAGGAAGAAAGGAACAAAAGGAACGGAATCTCTTTAGCAAGTTCCTCTTATATGCTATCATCTTCTATTTTTCCTCCCCCACACAAGATCTCTTGTGGCAACATGGCTGAGAGCGATTAGAACACCTCTCCCTGGGTGTGCAAGGTGCTTAGCTAAACTCAGTAGCTTCTTCTGTTTCTATTTTCTAGAATTCTCGTTTGAAAATCCAGTGTTACCATTAGTAATCACAGACCAAGGTCAGATTATTGTTTGGAAGAAACTCTCCTGCTTGGAACTCAACTAATGTAAGTTATAATTATGGTGTCAGGTCATGATTTAGAGTCAGCTGGGCAGTCCCCTTGAATACTCCTACCTTGGGTTTGAGTATGTTGTTTCATTTAGCAACAATGATTGCAACGTTTTATTTGCTACCAACTTAGACATACATGCCACAACATTTTAAACATGCTTTACCTTTCTCCTTTGTCTACTAGAAGTGCCTACAGATTTACACAATGGCTGGCATTCAAAACTTGCACAACCTCTCACCCTCTGCTTCATGATACAGGTATCTCAAACCGGATAGAGTGCTACCTGGGCAGCCAAGAGCTAAAGAACATGAATATCAACAACAAAAAGCCACAGGGACTTTTAGATAACTGCTCTGTTGAAGCTCTGTGCTGAGCAGAGAGGATAATGTCTAACAAGGTGCCTTGTATCTAACATTGCACTGGGCAGAACAGAAGATACATATAAATGACAACTTGCAATGTGTAAAATAGTCTGAGTCCAAAAATATCAGTGAAACAGTATTACAAAGAAATGCAGGAACTATTCTACAGGTTCTTCCCTGTCCCCAGTACTGGGGATCCAACCCAGGATCTTGCACATGCTCAGTAGCTGCTTTACCCTCCTGGCTGCATCCTCAGTCCCCTGCAGGTTCTTTAGTCTAGATTTTTTTGTGGTTTCACTCCTTGAGTCACAGAGAAATTCAATAGCCAATGAGAAGCCTGACAAGTGGTTGGCTGGGTTACAGGACAGCCAGGTTAGGATTAGAGTTGAAGAAGAAAAAAGAATCCTCTCAGATGGACAAGTAGCTCCTGCATTGCACATGGTACCAGCCAGGGAGGAGGGAGAAGTGGGTCATATCAAACTTGCCAGATAAGCTCTTTTGAAACACACTTGCCCAGGCTTCCTTTTCCTACAGTTCTGATAAACGTTAGAGAGAGGGGAAGACACACACACACACACACACACACACCTTAAAGAAGCTCCCAAAGTAACTAATATTCTTCCTTCCCCACATTGCATCAGCAAAAGATTAATGGGGACCACTGCCTGCTGTCATCCAGCTAGGCCCTGGGAAGGACACTCCACACCAGTAGCATCACCTCAGACAGGCAGATGTACTCTCCTATAGCCACACAGTAAGCAAGAAATCACTCAACTAGGAGATTGCAAAAGCAAAACTACACAACTCCAGAGTTTTAAATGCACATATTTAAATGGTCCCTTTTAGGAGAGATCATGGCATTTGTTAGTCTTTTCATGGGATTATAGAAGAAATACGTTAAAAACGTTAAAAAAAAAAAAAGAATCCATTAACATTTTATTAATGTATTTGATTTCCTGGATTTGATTTTCTGAGAAAGGCTGCTACTAATCTCATAAAACCATTTTCTACCAGAAAATTTAAGATAATATTGTTTATTTTAAAGTCATAAAGATTTTAAAGTTATATTTTATAATGGCTTTAGGTTAAAACCCAACTAATCTGAAAAGTCTTCATCTTTTTACCAGCCTATCAATCACAAAGATGTGTTTCAGCATTAAGTGAGTGTAAACAAAGAGAAAGAGAGGATCCACACCATCAATTACAATTTTAAAAAATACAAAAATAGAACTGAATGGGGCTTTTTGTTTGAGAAGTCTGGAGTCAATATTTCTTTCATCAATTTATGCCAGGCTCTCTCAACTGAATGTGAATCACAGTTATCCACATGAAAAGCTGAATGTCAACTTTATGAAATCTTCTAGGACAATTTCAGGAACTTCTCTGTGTTTGATGCTTCACAAAACTCAACTTACAGCAAACAGGATTGATTATTTTAAATTATGGAATTTTGCACCAAACTTACTGTAAAGTCTCTAAAAACAGTTCATTAAAGTAAATGCCTCCTACATAGATGCATAATATTTCCTCCAGCTATCATCAACAGCTCTACTCTCCCCCAGTAACAGTTCTTCCAAGGCATCCCTACTTTCTGCTGCCTTCTCAGTCTCTCTTGATCTACTCCAAGTCGACCCTCACCCTCTCCTCAGTGTCACCCTTCTGAATCAACAAATTCCAGGATTTTTGCTTCTCATGTTGTTTGACTCAGCAGCAAGCATTGCTAGTTTCATCCTTATTCTTAAAACTCCATTCCTGTAGATACCAGCTCATCCACCCCCTTGTCCTTTGGCTTTTCTTGCCATATCACCACTCCTCCTACATCTCCAGCACTGTCTCCTCTCCTTTTGCTGAGGGACAGGTGCACAATGATCACTTCCTTCTACACTAACGACCTTCCTTCAGCAGATCCCATCCAGATCATGCAATCTGTGTGCTCTGGAATCACAAGTATATGTCCTCAGCCTGAGCTATCCTCTGAGGTCAAGTCTGCTCAATAAAGCTGATTGCTCAGCCTCCCCGCAGGAGGTCTCAAAGCATCTCAAAGTGAATCTTTCCAACGAACAACCCGTGATTCCATGTCTTATCCACCAAGCTCCAGGTACATTGACCAAATGTGTCCCACAGAGTTCTACACTTGCTCTTTCCTCAGCTGAAATGCCCTCCCCTATTTCCAGACTCCATTCTTGCCATTCAGGTGCCAATCACATGTCCACTCTTAAACATGCCTCTGCTGACAACTCCATCCCAAGGAGCATTGTAGAAGTTTATTAAACAGTTGGCGGATGAATAAATGAGCAATCTATGTTTTTAAAATTCTAATCCCTAAAATGCTGCTGCAAACTATTCCAAACTGCCTTGCCAAAAACTATATATTCTTTCCCAAATTTGGATACACTGGAACAGAAATATGTCAACAGAGCTGTCGTGGGAAAACGTGGTTGGATTTACATCTGCCCCTACGGGGAACTCTGGAAACCTCAAGAAAGGGTTGTGATAGCGACAGGGGACCAGGTGTCCGGTCTGACAGGACATCTACTTCCCAGCCACAGCTGCCTCACCTGTAAGATGTGGCTGTTGGATTCACATTCTCTACAGCACTGTTCAGTCCAAAAGTTCTAGGCTCTCATGATTGGAATACCCAGTCCCATGTAACAAACTGGAGAATTAGACCTCACATTGACTTGTTCATAGGAATAAGATAAGAAATTGAGCTGTCTTCCCTAATCAGGGACAGCAGAGGTACAGGGAGGAGGACTGAGGCTGACCAACAGATTTGTTCACCATTCCTTGGACCTCTCTCCAGGAAGAGTGTGCTTGGACCAAGGAAGGGACTTTAAGAACAAAATGGCCCTTTCTGACTCCTGTTCCCTGGCTGGAACTTCCTCAGAGAAAAAGACATATTGGTATGTATCCCTAAAGGCTAATTTTGCAGGATGAGATAATTTTCAAATTATTTTTTCATTTAAAAATGGTTTGGTTATAGTTTTGACTCAAGTCCTCTTGCCTATTCTCCACTCCTTCCATGGAGGAGGGTGACTGGGTGATTGTCTAGCTAAGCACAAGGTAAGTGTTACAGATTATCAATGAAAGGAGAATATAAGGAAGCATGATTTTGTAGGATTATTTCAGTTACATCATGTAAACTATGGAATTCATAAAGCAACAGTTTTAAAACATTAATTTAAATCCACCTGTTATCTCCCCTTCGTGTTATGTTGGACAGCCTGAGGTAAATTTGGCATGACAGGCTTTCTAATCTCAGGTCCTTGGTTTTCCTCATGAAAGACTCTTCCCGCACAGAGGCTCTGACAAAGGCGCAAGCACACACTGCTCATAATCTGTGCCAGGAACACGAGCGCGTCCATATGTCGAGCAGAAATGTGGGCATCAAATTAATAGACCCAATGAAATCACTTGCCTCTTTTTAAACTACAGGTATTTCTTTAACTACATGGAGGGTTTTTGTTAAGTTGAATGTGAAAGGGTAAATTTCACCCATGTGAACTGCTTTGGGATGAACCTGAAGACATTTGAGTTTTAGCAATGAGATGAGATGTTTTCCCATTTATCATCTATAAGGAAATATATTTGGAAACATTAAATAGAACTGTGCATGGTGGTGCACACCTGTAATCCCAGCTTCCCAGGAGGCTGAAGCAAGAGGATTGCAAGTTTGAGACCAGCTTGGGCAACTTAGTAAGACCCTGTCTCAAGATAAAAAGGGTTGAGGATGTGGCTCAATATTAGAAGCCCCAGGGTTCAATCCCCAGTTTAAAAAAATAATAATAACAAACAAACATTAAATTGACATATTAACAGAAACTAAATTTACATCTTAGAGTAACTAAACTTCCTAAAGCATTTTCTTCTTTACCTCAAACTTTCTACCTTATGAAAATGTTGCTTTTCTACCTTAGTAAGAGAAGGATAAATATACATGGAACTAATTTTGACTTATCTAATTATGGAGTGCCTGTCTTGTAAGCTGCATGTTAAGAATTCCTTTTTTATTGTAACTTAGTACAAATATTTTCGTAAGAACAAAAACTTAAAATGCATGCTTAACTATGTCATATATATATATATTGCAGCCAAATGGAAAGTATTTTTCCCCCTTGGGGAAAACTACTCTTTTCTTTCACTGTGGCAACTATGGTGATGATTGATGATACTTCCACATACATAAAAATTGTCTTAATATTTCTGAGACTAGGAATTGATCCATAAACTCCCATCTACATCACTATCAGAATAACTGCATTGATGAAGTAGTGACAAATGAACTGCCCTTTTATAACAAATGAGGTAAGAAAAAGGAAATATTTCCTGGGGCTTAAAGGGAGAAAAACAGGCTGGGATACTCAGATTTGGGAACTGAACATATATTTTAAACATTAAAATGACATTTCTTTAAATAAGTTAATTAAATCATATTTCTCAGTTTCTCCTAAACACAATGGTGGTTTAGCAATCTCTCCCATGATAAACATGATCTCTGTTTCAGGATTTAACAGTATCAAGTGAACATGGTATACTCTACATTTGCAAAGTTAAAAGAAAGTGTGCCAGGTTTGCAACTGGATGGCAGAGCACTGAACTAGTCTCCAAGAAGCGCAGCGTTCAACCCCAGTCCAGAAAGAAAAAAAAAAAAAACGTATTCCATTTATTGACCACAAGGGACAATGTAGCAATTATGTATTCCTTGTTTAGCTATAAGAGCCTCTAAGAATCTGGGCTAAAAAAATCTATTTTTTTTTTTTTTTGGTGGAGGAGTTACCGCAGATTGGACTCAGGGGCACTCAACAACTGAGCCACATCCCGAGCCCTATTTTGTATATTTTATTTTAGAGACAGTGTCTCATTTGAGTTGCTTAGCACCTTGCCATTGTTGAGGCTGGCTTTGAACTCGATATCCTCCTGTGCAGTAGGAAGAAAATCAGGTAGGTTCAGTGTCAGTAAGTTACAAATATGCTTTCAATATTTAATCTCTGTGTGACAGATAATGCAATGACAAACCAGAGTATTTTGTGACATAATTGATGGTGTTGTTTTCATCTCTGTTCATCCCTTCTAATCTAGATGTTTTGCTGCTGCTCATCCATGCCACAGAGAGAAGCAGAATAATAGCAATTTCAAGTGATGTCATTCTCTTTCATAAGAGGTCAGAGGCCTCTTCTGAGTCTTCCACAATAATCAAATAGCAAAATGAGAACAAACATCTGGATTTGATTTTCACTCTTCCTAAGAAATAAATAATAATACAGTCCAAGCAAATTCATCAGATTTAAAAAATAATTCCCATAGAAGTTCATAGGGGAGAAAAATTATCATTCTAAATTTATTTAAAGCACTAAACATAAACCCTTGTGAGCTTATGAAATTGTCACCAGTTTCAGACTGGAGAATCCTCTGGTTTATAATAGCTATTCAGGGCTGCCAAGTAAAACATCATTGTAGGTTGCTCTAATAAGCACTTGGAAAATGGAGGAAGAGTGCTTTTGGGGGGGGGGGCAGTCATATTTGGATCTACTTATCTGATGGCATTAGGTTATCACCCACCCACAGGGCTTTCTAGAACTCCTCCCATTTCCGTCCCTTGACATGCCAAGCAATCCTACATTGGTGACATTATCAGATCAAAGAACTAAAAATGTCTCTAGTTCCCAAAGGAATAGCAACAAAAGAACAATGATAATTCTTGGAATTAGCATTCTGGACATTCTGTATCTTCCATAGTCAGATATATCAGTGTTTTTCTCTTGATTTTTCAGATAAAAATAAAGTGCAAAAAGGTACATGATGCTTGGTCATTCCTTTTTAAGTATCCCCAAACTACTGATTGCAAAACCGATCCACTACATATCTATATGCTACCTATTGATGGTAAGATTTAAAATCCATTACCCAGGTTCACTGGAGTCAAGAGTGTTCTGGGATGTTATTTTATCGACATCATCATGTCTTCTGTGGTCTACTTATTCTCTGCATGCACTAGTGTTTTAAATGTGTACCTGTCCTATAGCACCAGAGGTGGGGTAAAGTGCTACAATCAACAGATTAGTACGTGGACTAGCTGGTAGGTGAAAAGTGGAACATAAGATCATTGGATACACAAGAACTGCTGGAAGATAAAGAGTAATATGTGGATTGAGAAAAAAAAAGGAAAAAAAAACAGTGTAGGGTTTGAAGAGATGCAGTAATTTATTTGAAATGTCTTTCTCATAGAACCAGCAAAAGCCAACAGAACCTAGTAATATCAGTGAGGATTGACCCCTTTATTATGTGCAGTAGCAGCTGATAAACCCCAAAACTTCATATATAATAACAAAGATGAACAGTTCAACAACCAGAGGACAGCTCTGAGGTGGCAAAAACCTTAGAAGAGGTGACAGAACAGGAGAACAGATGGCAGCAGCTACAAGGAACAGGTGCCACCACCAGGTGAAAAGGAACTGAGAGTCCAGACAAATCTCCCCTTTGCTAACTTTGTTATAGACACAGGAATCTAAATGTACCATATAACAAGAATTTTTGTTGTAAAAGCTAGGAAATGGTGACAATTACTTTAAAAAATGCTTCCTATTTTAAAAAAAAGCAAAAAATTTTTGTGTGTGTGTCTTTTCCTTTATCTTATTTGGAGAGTTAATGCAAAAATTTTATAACTGGTCATGACTGGATAGAAGCTCTATTAACCTTTCATCCTGGTGGTAGAAATGTTTGTAACAGAAAGAAATAAATCTGTTAAAAATCTGTCCCTGTAGGTTTCTTCTAAGTAATGACAATCTTCTAGCTCCAACCTCAGTGTTCAGGATCCTCTTTCTTTTCGTTTTTTCCCTTGGATGGTTTTCCTGGATGTTCAGATAAATTAAGAGATGGGAGGGCACACATTGAGGGTCCCTGGAGGAAAGATGTCCTCTAAATGGCTTTTTATATAAGCAGAACAAAAAAGATATAATCTGAAAAGTTCTCAGCAAGTCAGAAAACGAATTTACACACCATGAAATTAAAAGCTTTGACACAACCACAGTGAAAATATTTCAATAAAGAAGTAAAATTCCAGTGAGAGTATGAATAAATAGTTTTCATCTTTTCTTTGTGAAACCGTGCTCTGATTCTTCCTGTGTGTTTGCACTGTCTTAAAGTGGCAAGCTTCAAATCAGATCATTTGAGAAGACCACTTTCCAAACCCACAAAGACAATAAAGAGAACTCAGGTGTGAAGATGATATTGTTCTGAGGTTGTCTGAGTGAGGAAGCCTTTACTTGTGGAGTGAGAACAGGGTATATGCTAATGATGTACACCAAGGCAGGGAACAGCCATTCATATCGAAAGTAGTGTCGAAACTTGGTAGAAGTTCAATAGGGACTTAGGTACCTAAAAATAGGAAAGAGACAAGCATTTCCTGATCACTCGGGGACAGAATTTATGGATAATGGTGACAAACATCAAGACCAAAAGCGTGGGCATAATTTAAATAGAAGAAATTGAGGATCGCCTATCTGTGTATTTCTCCTTATTCATGGGCTAAGACATTTTAGGTAAATTGAGGAAGGTTGAGGCTGACATTGAACAATCATTCAGGAGATGGTCCTGCTAAATAGCTGCAGAGAAAAAAGCTATAAGAAGGAGCCTTGGACATCCACAGAAAAGATGATAAACCGTCGCCTGAAATGCTTTTGGAATCACTGGGTTGAACACTAACCAGTTCCAGTGGGAATTTAACTGGTGCTGCAGTTTGGATGGGCTTGGTAAGTCATCGAGAGGGCTGGTTCATGGGCAAGATCACAGCAGAGGTAAAATGAGCACCGCTAAGCCGGAGTGAGCAGGGTCCATTCCCTGCTGACTCCATACTGACCCCTTTGACAGACCATCGGTCACAGGCTGTGGGCAAAGAGCTGCGCTGGCTTTGCAAAGTCATCTCCAGGGTTCACCTGGCCACCCTTGCACTTCCAGATGCTCTTTGTCCAGGGTTTTCTTGCTCATTGAGTGCCTCTCATTTGGGTTGGGTGCTTGTGTCCCTTAGATTTATTTCAAAGGCCAATGCTCTTGCCCTTGCAGACATGCTGCTCCATGAATCTCCTCTCTCTCCTCTCTGCCCCATCCCAGCTCTCTAAATTCCCAATTTACATTTTGAAACCCTATCCCCTGGGCCACTGACTACGACCTTACTTGGAGAAAGGGTCTTTTCAGAGGTAATGAAACTCATTAGGAAACTCATTAGGGTGGACCCTAATCCAACATGACTGGTGTCCTTATTAAAAGAAGAAATTTAGACAGAGATATCCAGAGAGAGACTCCATGTGAAGAATACAAGGGAAAACAAGCCATGTACAAGCCAGCGAGGGACATCAACAGGTCCTTCATACTTTCTTCATACCATCTCATGAAGGGACACCTTGCAGGTCACTTGATTCTAGACTGTCAGCTCCCACCAGAACCATGGAACACTATGTTTCTGTTCTTTGAACCACCAGTTTGTGATGTTTTGTTTTTTCAGCCCTAGCAAACTAACCCGGGCCTTCTGCACTAAGAATGAAGCAGTGTTAATTAGTACTTTCCATGGGCCTCAGCTACTTCCTTATTCAAAAATGAAGCGCATCATTTTTGTTATTTTCCGTCCTTTCTGGAAGAAGGAGGGTATAAGTAAGGATTTCTCATGCTCTGAAACTCAGGCCACAATTGTTTCCTCTTTGAGTTAATACCTTGGAGTTTTAGGTAGCTACTACCAACAGAAAGAAGGGACAAAGGAAGAGAGGGGCTGCGATGTAGCTCAGCAGTAGAGCGTTGGCCTAGGATGCACAAGGCCCTGGGTGTGATCCTAGAACTGAAAAAAAAAGAAAGAAAAGCAAAAGAGAGAGCAGTGACTTTAAGAAGTCCAAGCGGTATGTGCCCCCTTCTAGGGCAGCAGCAGAGAGAAGTCCTACCCTAAGGGTATCCTGATGGCAGATACCCCCTCTGCAGCAGCTCCTGGGGAGGCCAAGCAGGCTGCACCTGTGAAATGAGGGGGGAAAGGAAGAAAAGCCAATGTGAGCCCAGCCAGGGTGGACAGGCAGCACTGGGGCCAAGCAGGCAGAGGATCAGTGTATTTCCAGTTAAAATAATCAGTCTGAGCAACAAGACCGTTGCCAGGAATGGGAGGCAGGACTTGTGCATCTTGGCACCCATTCATTTCAAGATTTCTCATAAGCTCTCACTTCCACTCTTAGCACCAAGGAATGCAGCTGACCATGAGCCAAGGTGGTTGTCTGGGTGATTCAAGGAACACCAAAATCAAACTGCAATACCTGAATTGCAAGATTGGTGCATGGGAGTTGGGGAGACCTCTTGGCTACAAAACAATGCTGCGCTTTGTATCATAACAACTCAATTCAGTTTTAGCCTATCACAGGCAGTTGTTATTTTGCAGAAAGGTATTTGTGCCATTTTTAAATGAAACACGACCAACTGTCCTGCCCTCAGCCACACAGGAACCAGTGTGATCAAAGGAAACAGCATCAGATCCTGACAGTTTCCTCTCAGAACTTTCCAGTCAAGTGGGAAGCGTATGCCAGAGAATCACCGCTTCTAGGTCAGGTAGTTTATGACTCTGTGAAGGAAAGGGCTGGGAAGTTCATTTGAAAATATTCCATACTAATTAAAATCCATTCCATCTTATTTTCAACTTTTATATTGCTAATATATTCATTATACTTTTGTAGTCTTGGAAACTTGTCTCTTAAAATGATTAGAAACTAGGGTTTTTTTTTTTTTTGTTGTTGTTGTTGATTTGTTTTTTGTTGTGGTACTGAGCATTGAACCCAGGGGCACTTATCACAGAGCTACATCCTCAGCCCTTTTTATATTTTATTAGAGGCAGAGTCTTGTTAATTTGCTGAAGTCTCCCTAATTTGCCAAGGTTGGCCTGAAACTTGTGATCCTCCTGCCTCAGCCTCCTGAGTCTCTGGAATTATAGTGTACACCACTGTGCCTGGCTAGAAACTGATTTTTTAGAAGGTACAAAAGTATATAAATATATTTATATCCTATTTACAATAGTGAAAGATAGATACAATATAGAATAAGTTAAATCAAGTGGCACATATATAAAATGGAATATTATTCAAACATTCAAAGATGATACAAATATATATTTATGGACATATGAAGCTGTGCATAATATGATTTTTTGTACAAATACCCACATATTATAAAGCAGCATTTACAGTGTAAATTTATTTTTATGCATAATGTACATGCATAAAACATGTGAAAGACTATCCACCAATATACTTACACCTGTCTATCTAATTTACATCTATCTATGCACTCTTATTGAGAAGTATTAGCAATTTCTTCTTCATACTTTCTATATTGGTTGAGTTTTAAGAAGCTTGCATTATAAAATAACCTGTGGCAAGTGAGCCATTTAATATGAAAAACAAAACATTTCATAAAGTCTATTTAATTACTTTTGTGGTTATATCACTGATAGGCTACTAAAAATCACTATGGATTATGAAGGTTTTTTTGTTGAAAACATAGAAATCTTACTAGTTTTCCATTTTGGCTTATTTCTCCTCTGAAGAAGTGATGGCATCACATTTTCTAAGTCACCTTATTATTTAGCTATCCAGCAATGAGGAAATTTAAAAATGGACTCATTTTTCCTCTGAAATCTGAAACAACAGCAAGTAGCTGTCCTTCAAAGTTCTGATTGTCCTTGAATCATCAATGATGATCAGTATCATCAATAATCTGACCCGTATCAGAAGCTGTTTTGGATGACAGGAAATAGTTCTAGGTATCAAACATAAAAAAGCTCACATTAATGTGTAGCTGATAAAGTGACTTTGCCCAGAAGAAAGGCATTACAGCCCTTCAGTCCACACCTGAGGCTAGTTCAACATTATAAAACTCCATTTTTGAGGTATCAACAACTGACCCAATTAAGACCAGCTCCAGGTTGAAACTCTACACAGAGTATTCTGAGCAGACGGTCTCTTTTCATAGTGCGTAGCACAGAAACAATTTGACTTTTCTAAGTGCAGCTCTTTAAAGATATTTTCATAGTTTTGATTTACATTCAAGGTTTTTATGAATTTTAAAAGTTTTTTTTTTCTTTTTCTTGGAGCTAAATGTGCTCATTAGAGTAATACTTGGTTCTAAAAAGAATGAGAAACAGTATACCATTCAAGTAGTCCTGGCCTTCCCAGAGCCAAGCTAAAGTATTAAGTTCAGAAAAGTAATAATTATTATTTTTAATTCCTAAATGTCTTAGGTATGAACAAAAGCCAACTTTCCCCCGTAGAAAGAAGAGTCAGGTGACGCTGCGAATCTGTGGTATAAACACACAACCGACGTGCTGTGGGCAAGGAAGTGAGCAGCTATGCCTTCCCTGGGTACAGTCTGAGGCTTGGCAGAGGAGCAGCCAGTTTGTCATCTACAACCCCAGGGCCATATGGAGTGTGGCAAGTCGGGGAGCTCATTGGCAGTTCTGTCAGAACGTGGCCTAGTTCCTAAAACCTGGCATGAGGATCACAGGGAGGGAGGGCCAGCACCAGACAGAGAGCTTTGGGGCCGCTCCCTGGCATGAGTCTGGGAGAAACCTACATCAACTTCCAAAGGTCCTCTGACCCTGTCCATAGCGACTTGCTGAAGACCTTTTCAAGAGCAAAATTGACAATTACAATTTTTCCAACTTCAACATTCCTCAAGATCCAGGACAAAACCATGAGATGCAGAGTGAGGTCCCTTAGGTGTGACTGTATGGGGACATAGGAGATGCTCACTTTACATGTGTCACAGGAAAAGGAAATCTGCTGAACTGCACTCTCAACTGCACTTTATGAACAGAAGATTGCACAGATGAATCAATCAGAAACCAAAGCTTTCAAAAAATGTCCTTATACTTTAATGTTAGACTAACAGCCAATATTTACCAGTTCAAGTGACAAGTAGGGACTAAATGGGAACAAAGGAGAAATTTCTCACTTTTAACATCCCTAGTGAAGCAACAGCTAAAAGCAGATGTGATGAGCTCATAAAGACTGCCTCCCACCCTCACACTGTCCTCTGCATCTCTGTCTCTTGTTCTCCTTCTCTTCAAAGACATACAGTGGAGAAGGTGAGTTCACTCATCTAAAGTCATCCAACAAATGTTTAGGGAACTTTACTAGATTTTTCAGAGGTGAAACATACACGAATATGTCTTAATACTCCAGTGGTACAATTACAGGTACTGTGGTTTGGACATTGAATGCCCACAAAGGACCATGTTGGCTTGGTCCCTAGGGTGGTACCATTGGGAGGTGCTGTGAACCTTTAGGAGGTGGGCCACTCACTGTCATCATGATGCATTGCCCTCACCAGAGATCCAAAGAAATGGAGTCACTTGATCTTAGACTGGAAGCTTCAGAACCATGAGCCAATGTTAACCTTTCCTTTTCTGTAAATCAATTACCTCAGGTAATTCATTATAGTGATAATGGAAAGATTACTAATGCAGCAGACAAGTTCAAAGTTTATAATTTTATAATCACACACTAAATGTCAGTTTTGCTTTTCAGCTATATAATTAGCATGAATATATCCAGAAATAAGAAAAGTAATAGCTAGGTTCTCATTTTGATTACTTAGTAAGACCTAAATGGTTTTGGTTGGGAACTGGATATTAAAATAATATCAATATTAATATTCAAAAGCTAAAAAGGCAATGTTTCTTTAAAAAAATCATATGATTTGGGGCTGGGGTTGTGGCTCAGTGGCAGAGCACTTGCCTCACATATGTGAGGGTTTAATCCTCAGCACCATATAAAAATAAATAAAAATATTGTTTACATGTATAAGTTTTTTTTAAAAAGCATATAATTTTATCATGATAGAAAAATCCCTTACAATTTCATAACTGTAGAAAATCAAAAATCTAGGTTCTATTTTTATTTTGCCTTAACTAAGTGCATGACTTTGCACTGGTTATTTAATCTCTAGGAATCTGAATTACTTGTCATTTACTCATCAAGCTGATCTTTTTAAGATTTTTACATCTAAAATTGTGAGATTCTATAAGTCTTTCAGGTCACATTTCAATAGTTAACTGTCACCAAGGAAACTTTAAAACTCGCATATCTCTTCTATAGGTAATGTAAAATTGTCAAAGTTGGATTCTAATATAACTGGATTCAAATATTTGGATTATGTAATTTGGATTCAAATACTTATAATTTATAATTTTTTCTTTTGATCTCACTGTGTTGCCCAGACTGGTGGCAAACTTGTGGGCTCAACTGATCCTCCTGTCAATTAGCTGGGACTACAAGTGCACAGCACTGTATCTGGCTTCAAATAGTTATAAATATTTAACTAAGTTTTATGTAATTGTTGTTGTTATAAAAACCCATAAAGGTATATCCAAGACACCGAGAAATATGCACAAATGCGTGAATATAAAGTTATCCCCAAGTTCCCTCAGAGTCTCTCAAATATCTAGTAGTGACCTAGGTTTATCACCCCACCACTCTAGAATTGCTTTTTTTTCATCTGAAAAAAAATAAGGATATCACACCATGAACTATAAGCCCCCTCCAATGTCGTCATGAAATTACTCTTTTTTTTAAAGTACAAAGTAACAAGAGAAGAAAATATACAAAGCTTCAAAATACATCAAAAATGGCATTCATTCTTTTCTTGATTATTATTATAGAGATAGCCTTTATTACTTTGGAAAGGAATCATACCACACAGGTGAGACAAAGGTATTTTTTTGAACTTGTAAAATCAAATAAGTGTTAAAATGATATTTGTATACCCATATTTCCAGTCTGGTTTACATATGCTTTATATTAATTTATTAATGGATTCACAATTATGCATAGATCCTAGTGACAATGTAACTGAGGAAATATCACAACATTAGGATGCAAAATGACCTCAGAATATCTGCTGCTTCTTGTAGGAGAACCATGAATCTGGCAATGCTTTCTCAAGGAACTGTCTTCACGCCTTTGACTTGCAAATGTAAGAGCCAGGCACTCTTGAGGGATTTTTTACAACTTCACTGAATAAGATAAAGTCAAGAGACAGAAGTTTTCAACACATCTTTTTGTATGCCATACATCACATTTCTTACAGCTTGATTATAGTGCTACTGATTATTGGGGTAGAGAAATTATAGGAATAAAATTAGCATAAAAATGTCCAGGAATAAAAAAAATAATAATTGTTAGTCTCTCATCATGATGAATCAGTATGAATTAATGTTTTGGGTAAAAAACTGGACATTAAGAGTTTTGATTTTCATAATGATCTTTTCTTTTGTAGAAATATATGGGCAAGTTTCAATTCACCAAGTGATCACAAATTCATTTTTATGGTGAGTTGATTTGAATCAAGAGAAGTAAGTTATAAGTGATGGGTCACCAGAGTGTTCAACTCGTGGAGAGGTTGGCTCATATTGCCTATGGATGAGCTGTGAATTCTGGCAAGCTCGTGCTGAGATGGTCATGAAGTCTTCTCACTTCAGTGTTATGCAAGACCAATTTTAGGTATGATTTTGAAACACTTAAGGGCTCTCTTGATGTGTTGCTCCTTCTCCCCTTCAGTTCTTTTTTACCTCTTCTGAAACAGCCTAAAGTCTCAGGGTCCTAAGTCTCCCAGAGTGATTTCCTTTGAGGGCTGGTTTCACGGGTGCTTGGGCTAAAGAGCACGAGAGGGCCCTGTGCTTTGGTGGGCCCCACACACGTTTATTCTCTGTTGCATATTAAATTATTCTTATCCATTCAACAAGTGAGTTCCACATTTTTATGTTGTGCTGGTCCTGAAAATTTTGAAGCCAGTCTTACAATGACCCAGCCAGCATTAACAGCTATGCCCAGGATAACTGCGTGGATTTCGCATGGCACTGTAGGAATGTCAAGATGCTCCTCAGTTCTCTGAGATTGGACTCCATCAGTATCTATTATCTAATTAAGACCTTGGTTTATCACTTCACTGCTCTAGAATTCTCTCATTTCATCTGCAGAATGAGAATGTCATATTAGGAACCCCAAGTCCCCTTCCCATCTACACAACCACACTCCCCAGTATAAAACTAGGGACCCATGATTTTAAGATAAGATGTGAAGTAAAAAAACACATGAATGTAACAGAGATCATTGAGTAGTTTACTACTCTCATCAATTCACTTAATTATCTATCTATTTTGTGGAAAGTTAATTTATTCATTCACTTATTCTTCAAATCTATATTTATCCATCATATCTATCACCCAATTTAAAAATTCTTTGATCATTATCTTTGCATCCAGGAGACTACAGTTCTATGAAGACAGGAACTCTGCACATCATGTTCATATCAGATGACTTGAGCACAGATGTCCAGTAAATATTTGTTCAATGTGTGAATGTACAACTGAGTGGACTAGGCACTTACTAAAGGTCAGATTTGTGCTTAGTAATGGATACGTAGAATTGCATAAGCTACAGGCCCTGCCCTTGAGGTCCTAATGTTCTAATTGGACATGGATAATAAAAGAAGCCCTCATGGACTGATGTAAGCTTTAACAGACATATTGCTCAAGTAGACCATCAATAAGGGAATCTTTCTCTCTGGCTGGTGTATTAGGAAGGCAGCACAGAGGAGGGAAGATTTGAGCTGGGCCCTGAAGCTTGAGGAAGGCAGGGGTGGGGGTGGGGGCAGGAATGAGACAGGCCCAAGTGAGATCACAGATTAGTTTGAAGGGAGCTGGAAGTGATTCAGAGAGACCAGAGTCTGTGGAGGGCTAAGAGAATGAAGATAGGAAGACTGGCAGGAGTCAGATAATGAAGATTCTTCTGCCACAATGAGTTCATCTTGAAGGTTACCATGAGACAGAGGAGCAGGGAAAGGGGCACAGCGGAGTTGTGCTTTGAAAGATCCCCTGCTACCTGACTGAGGGTGCAACCTATGTAGGTTTGGGGATAAACTCTAAGAATTCCACATTTTTCTCTTGACTAGGAATGCTCATCTCAACCAAAATTGAATAAGCTGAGTTAAATCTG
The DNA here is from genome assembly GCF_001458135.2 of Marmota marmota marmota. Lineage (NCBI taxonomy): Eukaryota > Metazoa > Chordata > Mammalia > Rodentia > Sciuridae > Marmota > Marmota marmota. The sequence continues at coordinate 66,740,543 of NW_025999842.1, forward strand.
TGAGAACTTTCAGGAAAGCAAAGGAGCTGAAAATGTAGGCTATGAGTATGTAATTAGTATAACCCTTAGCAAACTGAACACTGCAGTTCACAATATATTACAACAACATATGGCAGGTATCACCATAGATAACAACAACAACCCAACAGGATAAACCCTGGGGACCTCAGCATTCTTCCCAAGTTAATGACCAGTCAACATAATAATCAAAGAAAAGCAGTAAAAGGGATTTAAATGTCATGGGAACAATGTTGGTGACACATACAAGGAGACAGAAGCAAACAAAGGGCAATTGTGTAATTCAAGGTAAATGATCTTTTGAACATAAGTGTTTACTAAACATAGAAGATTAATATCAGTAGAGGAAGGAATTGTTTGTTTTTGATCTGAGAGGTCATTGAAAACAATGAAAAAAAGAGCATAGGTTACCATAGAAACCATTTTCAAAATACTTCAAGCAAATTTCACTACATCCAAAGACTCCGAAGAATTCAAAATCACCTATGGGTCATTCAATGCTGAATTTGTTTGGGGCAGTCACCACCTTCTTTCAGATGTTACCATTCATTTACTTGAGAAGAAACAAAGTACCATTTGACTATCCTCAGCATATAGTAATACTGTATATATTCTTATAAAGTAACTTTGCAACTATATAAGATAAATGCATGCATTGTCAACAGAATATCTAACCTTAATAATTGCTTAAACTATGAACTGTCATTCAAAGATCAGGATAGATATTTTGTTGTGTATACACAAAAAGAATGGATAATATCCTCATTTGCCCTAATCTGAAAGAAAATAGAAAAGAAATTTTCCTGAATTGGAATGAAAATAAAAGAGAAAAATAATAACCTGAGACATGAGTTGTTTTTGTTTAACCTTTGAAAATATATGAGGAATATCTCATATAAACTTAGAGTCTAATAATTTTTTGTTTCTAGGTGTTTATTACCTTAAAATCTGCATTAGTGAAACTCTAGTGTTCGTGGATGCCTCATCAGAAGCCAACCCAAGGCCCCAGGTCAGAGCCAACACAGGCAGGGTTAAATAGCTACGAGCATGGTGACTCACTTGTACAGTTTTGCTTAAAGCACAGTTGGGAGCTTATTAACAGTCCTTGAAGAAGACCTCCTAGTGTCCTCACAATATTTCAGACAATCAAAACACATAAGATGCCACACTTTGTCCTTTCTCTTCATGCAACTGTGCCCTAACTGAACAATGATCAATGCCAAGAAAACGATTCCCACCAACTCCACAAAGCCTTTCTCCAAAACACAAGCAGGATCGGTACTAGTTTCAATATGTGGAAAGAATCTAGAAAATAATGTCATGGGGAGCAGGTGGAGATATATGAGGGAGGAGGTAAAGAAAGCAGGAAGTCAGCCGGGATGTGACAGACACTCAGGTGTCCACAAAGGCATCAACAGGAGCACCATCCCATGAGAACTGTTCTTGGTTCATGGTGGGGCCCCAATTCCATAAGGGTATAAGACTGAGCAGGGCCTAAGTGAGAGACATTTCACCCTTGGGTCTCATATCTCCTGCTCTCTGTCATTTCTGCTTGATCTCTGCATGAAGTAGAGCAGAATTATATTTAATAATCTTTTAAGGAATGTCTCTTATCTAACTCATTCCCTAGAACCTTGCAATTCCTGACAGGCCTCACACAGGTCCGTTCTTTAGTCTTCTAGAAATAATTTGAAATTATAGGTACACGCACTTGCACCTACTCAGACCTAGTATTTATATGTAAAACACACATATGATATTTTATACACGAAACATATAGGAACAGGTGCACGTAAACATTATAACATCAAACACAGTTGATCACTCCCTCTTGGAACTCATTGTTCTCTTGCCCTCCGGGTCTTCCTTCTTTCCTCCTCCTTCCTCCCATATTGGATGGAATGTCTGTCTCATGTGTGAGGCCTATCCACTGTTTAATATACTTAATATCCAAACCATGGTTGTCTCTTGGCTTATTAAAAAGAGCCTTCCCTGATTTCCCAGCTTCCACTATTGAAAATCAACATATTGTCATTATATCATTATATAATGCTCATGAAACATCCACATTATGAAATACTCTGTCCTGCTAGTGTGGAGGGCACTTGTGAATTTGACCCACTTCCTGCTCTCAAGGTTTTATACTCTGGGTACCTGGGTCAGACACATACATGAGACAGAATGTGAATCAGTACTTGGTAACTGGTGAGAGTGCTGAAAAGTGCCAGAGGAGTATGGAGGGAGGAGGGAAATTGTCATAATATTAGTGTAAAAGCCTTTACAACAAGGAGGTTGCATTTAATTTAGATCCATTGAGTCTAAAGTTCAGTTTTAGGAGAATGAAATTCAGCTCGTTCCTGAAGGTGGCCCAGAAGGAGACAGAGACAGAGCATCCTCAGAGCATGGTAAATAGTGTCATTTGCCTGAAACATGTAGGGAGCTTAAATGTTAGTTGTTAGAATAAGGAAGCCAAGAAGCTAATTGAGACTTTAATTGGGAGGTCAGGGCAATAATTTTGTTACATATGTTTAATGTCATGAGTGACAAGATTAAAGTAGTGTGTTAAAAAAATTTTAATGTGGAGGCACTATGATGTATGGGGACGCTTTCCCATTTTCTTCATGGGCATTAGACACTCAATATCAACTGCCACACTCCATATCAAGTTCAATGTAGAGTATCCACACATAATTTTTGGATCAATTTTGATTTACATTTGACCATTTGACATAATATTAGTACTTGTAAACCTTTGCTATTTTTGATTCAGCATTTTTTTCCACTTGATATATAATATTCTAAAGGTTTTCAAAGACCCTGAAGGCCCAAGACATTTTCTCCATGTAGCACAATAATGAAATAGCTCTACAAAGAAAAAGACTTGAAGGACCAGAAGTCTAGAAATGTGAGCACTTTGATACATATAAAAGTAATATAAACATGGAACTATATTCTTAAGAAGGAAAACTTATTTAAAGCATTCAGTCACAAAAACAGCACATACATCTGAGAAGTCAGTATAATCACCCATTCAGGCAGAATGTGTGTTCTTAGAGCAATTTTATGTTGAAAGCCCCAATAAACACAATTTAGGTAACTTTTTCTAAAAGAGAGCAAAGAGACGCAATTTTAATGGTTTGTTCTCTTGTTTTTAGATGCCATGACTAATTTTATCTTTAGTTCATTAGTTTGGGGATCATGACTTACTCATTTATTCAAATATTTATTTAACTATGATGTTCTAAAATACAAAGAAATTATTCTTGTTTTGTGTCAATTTGGATTTCAGATACCATCATACAACATTCTTATAGGAAGAGAAAGAGATGAAACTCAAAAGAGAGTTGTACCTAAGTACAATTAATGGAGTTTGATGCTGCTTTTTGGTTTTATGTGATGATTTTGTACTGAACAGCTAGCAAATTTCATAAATAAGCTTCCAAAGGTCAAAATGCTTCTCTATTCTGTTTTTCTTTAAATCTAGTCACAAGATTAAAAGATCAAATTTTCACTTTGCAGAGAATAATCCTACTTTTTAAAATCAGCCCATTGTATGTGACATTTTAGCAGATCCTTTGTTTTTTGTCAATTTGGATTTCAGATACCATCACACAACATTCTTATAGGAAGAGAAATTGATGAAACCAAATAAAGAGTTTTCTGGATCTTTTCTGGCATTTTCTACTTTGTCTATAAGATTGTGTCAATGTCACCCCACTGTATAATACTCAACATTGATGCATTAATTTAAAAATCCATAAAGTTTAATACATTCAAAAGAAAAAAAGTCATTGCTAAAGTTAGTCAACAAATGTTTTAAGTAAATGTTATGCATAAGCACTATGAAAAAATTACAAAGGTCTTTACAATATTGTTACTTTCTTGTAAAAACAATAATCTAAAGAGTTGAGACTTTTATTTTCTTAGATGTGACCTTAAAGTGACTCTATAAACTATTTATCAAACGGATCTCTTTAGTTAGCATTTAAAAGCAAAAATATATGTATACTAATCATGTGCATTTTAAAATTTAATATGCCCCTATTACACTCTTTTCTTGTATTTTCTTTTAAGCCTATATAGAAATTGATTAAAGTTACAGAAACCCTTATTATTCTTAAGACCAAATGAAACTCCGCATTGCAGTCTGTCTGTTCATCCATAATTCAGGATCCCAGCCTAAAACATTATGCTCAAACAAGCACAAATATTGGCAAAGGTGAAATATTGAACTGCTACAGTAGCAGCTAAATTATGTAGCAATCTGTGTGTGTGCTTGAATTCCCTAGCACTGGGAATAAAAATTAAAAACAGAAAAATATTCAACAATTATAGTTATAGACTAAATAAGCAAGATAGTAAAGCCATTATTTAAAGTGACATTCTCTTTATTTGTTATTCATGGTTCTGAAATGACAGTAAACCCAAGAGGAGAAAAAACAAAAACAGTAGTTACTCATTATCTATCCAAGCAGAGAAATGGGAATCCTAGAAGAATGTGCTTATGGACTCGAACTTTGAAAATGGCAAGCAAGTCTGATTCTATTTAAGCTTATAGAAATTTATCTTGCCTCAAATAAATTTCCTCATTTGTCTTAATTATCTGGGCAATAATGCCAGCCCTCCACTTATTAGAACCTCGTTCATCTGTCTGGAGGTTCCAGCAAGCCCATAAATACACTTGGTAAATGACAGGTCTCTTCTCTCTGGGAGGGCTGGCCCCTGTATGGGCGCAAAGCATCAGTAAGGGTACAACAGGAGAATCAAGAGCAGGAAAAATGCCCCTTGCCCATTGAATCAGCAGAATTAACCCAGAAGATGGATTTGTTAACAGACACAACAGGTCACTTTCACTTCCTGTCATTTCACTTCACTTCCTCTAATGCAGACTAGGTGTGTCGCATTTTGTAGCAATGCAGACCTTACATTTGTGGCCATCGGTAATCTATATACAGTAAATAATTGATGCTCATGAATTTTCTTCCTTCAGGATTTTAAGGCTTGTTATTCTAACTTTGTCAGGTACCCTTCTGATTTGTTATAACTTTTGTAGAAAGGAAGAATAATTAATACAATAAGTATAGTCGCCTCATTATGTAATAGAAATACTAGTGTCATACATCACTGAATACATTAGACCATTAACATTCTTCCCACAATCTAGGTGATTAGAAAAATTTTCAAGAAAGATTTGCAACAACTTATCAAGCTGTGCTTTCTTATGCAATGTTCTTCTGTGACTACTGGAATAGCTCAACATAGCACAGCTATTCAAATAGTTTGTGAAACGCCTTTAATATATTATCTCCTAAGGTTCACAACACAATTCTGAAAGAGTCTAAGCTGGGTGGGAGTGGTTCATATTTTGCAAAAGGGGCACCCACATGCATGTGTGTTAAACAGGGAATCCACTGCCATGGTCCCAGTGTGGAATGGAGATGGGGACTACTCTCTTTCTCCCACTCCATACATTTCTCAATAAAAACCACTTATACATCCATTATTTAAAAAAAAATCAAGCCATCAGTATTCTTCATTCTCCTCTCACCCCAACCATAGCCTTAATAAAGAGACTTCCATTCACACCAAGGTCTGAATGATGGGTAGTGATTGCAGGACCGAAGTCTGATGCTAAGTGATTTCAATTTTTCGCTTCACAACATTCCTCTATTGTCAATGTGTTTCTCATCTACAGAAGTTTCACATTTAATAAACTTTTGGGGAAATCTGCTTTATAACCTAAATTATCTTTCCTATACTTTTGTACTTTTGTAAGAGACCTATAGGTTTCCTTTCTATCTGTTCATAGCTGCCATTACTGAAATGGTTCAGTGACTTGCCCTCTGGCACACAGTGAAGCCAAACATAGACAGAAGAATGAACTCCAAACTCATTTACCCAAATCAAGATGCTCAATAAAAATTGGAGCTCCCTGGTTCTGGGCAGAGCCAATCAGATAATTTTTCAGCCTATATATATCTATATATTCAGCAGAGATCTGGTTTTTTTTTTTTTTTTTTTTTTTTTTTTTTTTTNTTTTTTTTTTTTTTTTTTTTTTTTTTTTTTTTTTTTTTTTTTTTTTTTTTTTTTTTGTACCAGGAGTAGAATCCAGAGGTGCTTTACCACTGAGCTACATCCCATCCTTTTTCATTTTTATTTTGAGATAGTGTCTCACAAAGTTGCTTAGGGCCTGTTCTTTAATTCAACAAGACTCTCTTTGGCATGACAAATGGAATTGTTCAACAACAAACTCAAAACTTAAGTTACCACTCACCCTGAGGCATCACAAGTCCCCCTGGGCAGGTGAATACGGTTGGGTTCACTGGCCACAGAGCACTCCATCAACTGGTTATCCTGATTTTCTATATCTATGAACATATTCTGGGCATAAATATCCAGATTTAAGAGCTCAGTATGTATTTTGTAAGTCATGAGTGCTTCACTGGAATTTACTGCTGTGGACATCAAATATACTATAAGCAAAGAAAGTGGGATCATGACACCATCTTGCTGTGGTAACTGTAGTGCAAAATCACAGCAGCCATTCATTGGTAGTACTAGAAAACTTAAAAGTTAAACTGTAACATTATTTTTAAGCTCTCTTGACAAAGGTTAGAGTAAAACCCTCCTAATTGGGAAATCTTTGTATCCTGAAAGTATACATTGGAGCATTGGGATTATGACACAAAACAAAACAAAACATTTTCACATACCTACAGGAGATAATTTATTTTATGGTTCAAGGATTATATGCATGTAAAGAAAACTGAGAATTGGGAGCTCCCCTAAGAATAGCCATAACATTTTACTATTAATTCTCTTTTAGAAGACAATCCACTGATAAAGAAAGAGCACCAGCGAGAAATGCAGGACTAGTCCATCTGTTGCCACTGATCATGACTGTCATGTCCTTCCACCTCTCAGAGCCTCTTTTGCCTCATTTTGTTAATTATATATATATATATATATATATAT
>NW_025999842.1:66748441-66755328 GCF_001458135.2 Marmota marmota marmota
TATGAAGCACATAACACCACTACCAGGATTCTTGCCCACGAGTCTAACCTGAATCTAAGCAGGTCTCTAAAGTTAACTTCATTTATCAGAATTATGAAGGATGAAGCTAAATAATACAAAGAAATAACCATTAAAAAAAATCCAGAATGGGGGACATTTCACAGGACAACTGGCCCAATTTCTGCAACAGTTCCTGAGAAGGAGAACAAGAAAGTAGGAAATTCTGTATACTAAAAACCTTAAAGAGACATAACAAGAAAATTAATGTGTGGACCTTATTAGGATTAGAAAAACCAAATGAGAGGCTGGGGTTGTGGCTCAATGGTAGAGTGCTCATCTAGCACACGTGAGGAACTTGGTTTGATCCTCAGCAGCGCACAAAAATAAAAGTATTGAATCCACCTATAATTACAAAAAAAACACCAAATGAATAAAACATTTTGGGACATATGAGGAAATTTGATTATGGATCAGGTATTAGATAATAACAAGGAATTACCGTGGGTTGGAATGATATCCATAGTTGTTTTTTATTTTTTTTTTGTATCAGGGATTGAACTCAGGGGTTAAATCCTGAGCCACATCCCCAGCCCTTTTATGTATTTTATTTAGAGACAGGGTCTCAATGAGTTGCTTAGTGCCTTGCTTTTGCTGAGGCTGGCTTTGAACCCTCAATCCTCCTATTTTAGCCTCTGGAGCCACTGGGATTACAGGCGTGGGCCACTGCATGGGGCTGTACAAATGATTTTTAAATGGTATTACTAATTCCAGCATATATTGCACACATCTTTAAAGGATGAAAAATGCTACACACTGCTACTGCTACTGCCCTGTGCTTAAAAAAATAATAAAAAAAAGGAACCATTAGAGAAAGAAGGCCTCCCTGACTGCTCACTTTGCCAGTTAGAGGGCAGAGAAGAGTAAATAGTGTTCAAGTAGTAGAGAGATAGAAAGGCAGACCTATCTTGGCCACTTGAAATCAGATTAGTAGGAGAAGGACAAAGTAGTTGGCATCTTCTAGGCTAGAAGGCTACCTCTCAGTGGGTGGCTCCCTAAGAGATTCTCAGAGGGAAAATAATTATGTATGGCTGGCCTGTCACACATCATGTCCTACAACTCTGCCAAAATTATGTTCCCATTAGCAGTTTGAATTTCCTGGGTAATATTCCTACCTGCCCATGCACAAAAACAACCTTAACTTGGAAAAATAACAGAGAGAAAGGCCTGAGGAAACTTACAACTGGTCTCTTTCTCTAATCTGTTAGAAAGTTAGGTTCCACAAATATAAGAGTACAACTTTCTGAAATCTGTATCTAAAACTGTGTGTCTGTCAATATCATTCATCTGCATGTATTCTAAGCAGGGTTACGGAAAGCAATTCACTTCAATCCAGCTGCCCTACATTAAGTCCTGCTTAGCAGGGTTAAATGACTAAAACATAGCCCCCACCTTTAATCAAGAATTACAGAATTAAAAGGGATTTCTGCAAGTCATTGCATTACAGATCATTCTGCTTCTACCCTCTTCTAGATCACATTCATGTAACAGAAAAGATTAAATCTAACATCAGTTAATCTCTCTCTCTCCACATTAAACTCATAAATTCCTTACTTGTCTCTAGTATGCATCCAGTCTTACAGCCAAAGCATAGGCTAACACATTGAGTGACAATATCAATGCTGGGGCTACCAAGATGAATACGACACAGGAATCTAATTTTGCAGAGCTTAGAACATAATGGAAAAGACAACAAAGAGAAAACGATACAAAAATCCCAGGAGTAAGTGCAAATATAAAGATGGAGGGCTAGAAAGGAGAAGGTTTTGCCAATCTGGGGGTTCTGGAAAATTCTACTGGGAAGGCGATAACACCTACATTCAGTCTTGGCCAATGAGTTAGAGTTAGGTGAAAATATGGACAATGCATTCCAGGTAGAGTGGCCAGTTTGAGCAAAGGTATGGGAATGAGAAGCAGCATGAATCATATGTGGAACAGTTAATAGCCTGGCCCTGAAGGCCTCTGCCAGGTGACACTCTGACAAATGAGGGAGTAGCCAGATGGTGGGGGTCCCTGTGTACATGTACAGAAGAGTGGTTCTGGTTTTCTAGGAGGCAAAAAGAAACCATCGGGGCATGTTGGACTGGACGTGAGAAGAAATGACCTAGATGAACAGCTATGGTTTTTAAGGGTGTATTTGAAGTGGTCAAGGCAGGAAGACCAGTTAGGAAGGTTATCTCAGGAATCCAGACAGGAGAGGATGAAAGGCAGAAACTGGAGAGAGGGAAGAGGGTGAGAGTAAGACAAAGAGAAGAAACCTTCACAGGGCAAAATTTGCAAGGCTTGGTGATTGGTCAACTGGGGCTGGGAGTTTCCAGAGTGGATAAGGGAGACTGAGGCGTCCCAGAGGATGTTCAGGGTTCATGGTGCCACTAATGGAGCTCAGAGAAGAGGAGCTGCACAGGGTTTACTTCCAAGTACTCTTCCAAGTACACCATATCCTCCTAGTTTTTGGAAGGAGCCATTTCTTCATTGCTCCTTTGCCTCACTTCTGGGGAAGCGCTCCCAGCTGAGCAAATGCAAAGCATCATTCACCAAGGACCCCCAGCCCACCTGAAGCCCTCCCTAAAGATACTTGCACACATCCAGCATGGTTTTCCCTCGATTCCTCTTGAGCACTAACACTCCACACTCTGGCCTACACTCTGCAGTACTGCTAACCTTACTTTAATCAGAACATGACCATTTTGCTGGAATAAGGATTAACTATAACTGTTACTATTTCCACAACTCACTCATTTACAGCTGATATATCCCCCAGCACATATGAAGCCCTCAATATGTAGTTTTGTTTTGTCGAATCAGGTTCAAAATACTTTATGTGGGTGAGACAAACCCCAGAAAAACCCCTTACTCCCCCCCATCACAACAGAAGTTGAAGCAACATCCTTCCTTTTTCGGGCCTCAGATAAACCAATTTGCTTTTATCGTTCTTTTATACACAGGTCTTATATAGAATTATAATTTTCTTGCTTTTTACTGATACTTTAATTTTGTGTCATGTGATTTGATAATAAATCTAAAAATGCTAAAAAGAATACAAAAAAGAAGACTGTGATTAAGAGATGCAAATTCTAAGCTTAACTTTGTCCCAACTAGTGGGTCAATTTTGAGAAGGCTCTCTGCATGAATGTCCTTGTCCTCAACAACCCACTTATTGGAGACAGAATGGTACAGGAAATGCACAAACTGGATGAAGAAAGACCAGGAAGGAGCACACTCTTAACTCTGTCTCTATGATCTTAAGAAAGGTTAGCTTTTCTGAGCCTTTGTTCCTTCATCTGTAAAATGAGGTCAACTTATGTGAAATTAGGCTGAATCAAGTACTGTGCTTGCCTAGTATGCCTGATGCCCTGGGTTCAATTGCCAGTATGGCCTAAATAAATAAATAACCGATGGCATGCCGTTGAGTTTCAGTAAATCACTGGTTTCTCCATCAACTGTCCTCTGTTTCTCCATCAACAATTTGAGAAGTGGCCCCCAAATGGAAAGATGACCCCAAAGGTGTGCCCCAATTCCAAAATCAATGGTAGCATAAGGGACAACAACTACAGGTGAACAGTGATAAGAGCCTCAAACTGAGTAGTTATGTGGTGGTGTTCTGATTGTGAACATGACCTACAGAACCGGTCACCAAAGGGAGATCCAGAAAAAGCAATAAGTTTACCATCCCAGGGTTTTGAAAGGAGTTTTTAATAGATGCAAGATATTGCGGGGTGAGGAGTTAGAGAATAAAGGGTGAAACCGGGCACTTGGAGGGAAGGGGAGAATGGGGTAGACATTGATGGATCGTACACTACACCATCTCTACATCTCTCCAGAAGAAGGAACTAAGAAAATGCAGTTAAATATATTTATCATACTTAGCAGAAAGGTAATATTCCTGTATTTATTATTTCACTGCCAATATGTATTGAGAAAATATTTGTAATGGATCTCAGTATATACTGAAATGGTGAACAAGAAAGACCAAGTGCCTCATTGAACTTACAGACCAGAGGGGGAGATGATATAAACACTATTGCCACAAATCAGACAGGGTGACTTGTAATGGAGAAGTCCAGGCCACAGTGGGGACAAACAGAACATTCAATCAATAACTGTCTGCTGCACTCACAGTGCAGGATGCAGAGGGAATTTCGACTCTGTGCTATTTGGGATTCTGCTAACTGATTGACAGTGTCTTCTTACCACCAATACCTGTGAAAAGCACAGTCATGAAGTGTCACAACTCAATTTTTCTGTCTTACCCAAAATGTACCAAAGGCTACCACAGCACTTTCTTATTTGTGTGACTAGAAAGGAATACACTAAGGAAGCAGTAGGAAAAATACTACCAGGCCACAAGAATATACCTTAAAGCAATACAACCAAAATTTTAGATATTAGGAAACTATAGCAGAAAATTCCAAACCCTGAAAAAATGGGGGGAAAAAAGAATGGAGACCATAAATGCATAAAAAGATTCACAGCAGTATGATATGTAAATATTGCTTAGTTATATATCTAAATATGAACATGAAAGCAATAATATTGAAATTCACTACTAAATTAAAAATGTAAAAGTTCTTTCAACCACCCGCTCCAAGATTTTACTGGCTTAAATTCACATAATTCTCTAATTTTAAATGTAATTATTTTTTGTCTGTTCTGCCCTTAGTAATGACATTACTTAATAAACATTAAGATGGCTATGAAGTAGGAAAGAAGAGGGACATCATTGGCTTAATATAAATATATTTACTAATATATGTACTCAGGTTATTAGTAAATAATTCTGTTATTCACTATTAAGAATTATTCAGGACAATGATAAGAAATGGTCCTTTTCCTAGAGTCACAAGAATACCAACAAGTAAGCACAAGACAAATTATAGAAGAAAACAGCATGAAAAACATTCAGGGTTATGATGAAAATGATTTTGTAAGCTGGGGGTATAAAATGCACCCAAAGATAACTGCCGCCTTCTTTCCATACCTTGCTCAATATGTATTTCACTTCTTGCCCAACATTAGTTCTCCTTAGATTAGACCTCAAGGAAGGACACAGTTAAGAGACATCTGCCCCACAGAGGCGTCTTGGGCGCTGCTCACCAGTCACATTCAGGCTACAGGGTGTGGCTGCAGTAGCTAGAACTGAGAAAATGCCACCCACCTTGCTCTTACTTCCTGTTATAGTCACACCTCCTGACAGTGGCCAGAAGCTGCAGGCTGCATAATTATCAGAGAGTAGGACCCAGTGAAGCACCCAGCAATTCTAGACATTTTTCAAATGGTAAAGTAGTTTTTCCCAGTCCCTGCTCCCTGGTAGCAAGGAATCAAGTGAAAAGAATGCTTACTTGGGGACAATAAGGACAGAAGCAAATCAGTTTGTGGAAAATCATTAGTTAAGAAAAATAAAAGTAAGGCTATGATGTAATAGTTGATTGAATATTTTTCAAAGGCTAGCAATATTATGATCATGGTCTGTCTGAGCATGTTTTTATTTTTTTTTATCTTCAACATGAAACATTAAGTTAGTAGTGATCCGGTACATTTTGTTCTAAATCTGCTACAAAGTAATAAACAGACTGAAAAACACAAGAAAATTAGTTATGCATTTAACGAAAACTTTTTATCCATATTATTAATTTGTTTCATCATGGGGAATAAAAAGCCTCTCACAAAGAACAATCCTCATGACTCACAATTAAATCATCATTTTATGCAGATGTAGGTCATATTAATAACCTTTGCTTGATTTAAAATTAGTAGGCATTCTCTTGCATAGGACTGGCTTTTGTACACAAATCCTGCCTTTAGGAAAGTAGTTCTTAGATCAAGACGAATAAATTTGCATTAAAGAACAGAAAAATAATTCATTTGGGGCTTTCTTAACCTTGACAAAAAAAAAAAAAAAAATCCGATACATGTAAGTTTTTCACTCCAAACTGAAAAGCTCAGAAATGAACATCACAGGCTGCTGAGGTTTCAGAGCTGATTTTCTTATTTGAACCTGACTCTTAATGGAAGAGGCCTGAACTTCCAGCATCAAACACTGTTATCCCAAGCAGCACAGCCAATCTCCTTTCCCCAGGGGCTTTCCTTTCTGGGTCTGATGGATGCTGCATTTTGCACTAAATTCTGCCCTTTGCGATGCACTTGCCCCGCTGTGAACCACCATTTCCCAGAACTCCTCCGGCAGCAGGGCAAAATCTGTCTGAAACGTGTCTATCTGAGGAGATGAAAGTTATCTTGCCCTCTAGTGTAGGCTCTGCCTGGAAGCAACTGCACCATGACTGCGCCGGGGGAGTCGCCCGGGCCTCCGCGCAGTCTTCAAGCCCTGGGCTCGGATACCCATTTTCCCTCCCCCAGCCTTCCTAAAATAGTCTAGGGGTGGAGGAAGGGAGGCTCCTAGAAATTGTCCAACGCCCTACATCTCCCATCAGATAGTAGCAACAGTACCGACCATCACAATACGAGGGTGGCTGCCTTTTGCTTCGGTGTCCTTGGAGCCCAGGGGACGTGCCACAAGCGGAAATGACAACTCACAGAGGGGGATATTAATAGGGATATCTACGTACGAGATGCAGAGGCTCCCCAACCTCCTTATCTCCTTATCCATGAGTGTCACACACGTACGCACACCACAGCCACTCTCTTCCTCCCACCCAGTACGCAGCGCCTCAGCGTGCAAGCACAAACTTGCTTACGATTTGTCTGCAATTTGTGCGCCTTGCACCTATCTCTCCTTCTCTCTCTCTCTCTCTCTCTCTCTCTCTCTCTCCTCTCATCTCTCATCTCTCTCAATCTCTCTCTCTCTCTCTCTCTCTCTCTCTCTCTCTCTCTCT
>NW_025999842.1:66755337-66780091 GCF_001458135.2 Marmota marmota marmota
CAGTACCGAACCCATGCCCAGCCCCGCTGCGGGGGCCTGGCGCATGCCGACCCGGCGGCGCGCGCCACTCGCTGCTGCGCCGCTGCTCGGCTGCTCTGCCCTCTCTCCGCGATCGGTTCCTCCCCCGGCTGCACACTAGGGGGTTAGGCCTCCCCCATCTCCCGCCCTCCGCAGCCAGTGCTCCTGCCCGAAGGGAAAGTCACCGAGGAGGTTCAGCCTATGGGCCGGGGCCCAGCACTACCCCTGGCCCGCCACACCCCCTCCGGGCCCCGCGCCGGCTCCGGGATGCACTGCTCCCCAGCGGAGCTGGGGGCGGGGACCTGAAGTCTCGCTTCTAGGCTTCCCCCTACCTCAGAAAGATGCTTGGCCTCAGCTATTTCTCTGCAATCGCAAAGTCCTTCTGCTTGACCTAACCTCTTAGCAAGCTCTGCTAAGGGTCTAGCTCCAGGTAGTCGAGGTGGGAAGGAAATGTCCCAGGGCGCTGGGACCTGCTGCCCCAGCTGCCTACAGGAGCTGTGCTGGCCTGGCTGCCAACTATTGCCCAGGGTTCCACCGCCCGGTGGACCTCCGGAGCAGAATCTATCTTGAAAGACCGGGAGGTTCCCTGATGGTCCCAGGAAGGACGTGATGCAGTTCCAGGAACACATTCAGCCGGCTCCTCTGAAAACCACCTCCAAGAAGATTCCAACAGCTGACCTTTGGACTGTCAAACCAGGAACAATTAATTTGAAGAGACTAGTCAGGCTTTATAGATTTTTGTTACTGTTGTTTATAAAGCTTAGATTTCTTGAGATAGCATTTAAAACCTTAATTTAGAATTATTTTGTTTTTATTTTATGAGAATTATAAAAAGAACACCTTTAGGTCCTTCAGACTTGCCATGAAAATTGTGAAGGACCACAAGTCCTCCCAGTTGTGTAGGAGATTTCAGTGTTGCCTAGGAGCATTCAGGAGACTTTATTTTGTTGTGGTTTTACGGTTTCCAAGCAAAGTTAAACAAAGTTTCTCTTCACTGACAATGAAGTCCAAGTCCAACAGGAATACTGCAGCTAAAATAATTGAGGCTATATCGCAAGAATCTCAAAAATAATAATTACTCCTTGAATCTTCGATCTTAACAAAACTCTGATTTTCTAAATTTGATGAATGAAAGGACCAATTTGTAAAGTATGAGAAGTTTGTCTCTCTCTGCCTCCTGCCTTTCCCTCACCTGCAGCCAACATTCACACTATTAGGTTTCCATTTCCTTCAAATTCTCTTTTTCTGGATCCTATCAAAATAATAACATCTGAAACAAATCTGGCAAACTAATCTGATATATTCTCTTTCCTTGAGTTTTTTTTTTTTAATTAGGAGTCCAAATATTGGCTAATTATGGAATTTATCAGGAAGTTGGGGCTGTAGGAGCAGAGATGGTGTTTTGGGTTGATACCAATGGTACCCCACCTCCGCCTGAGGGTGACATACATAAAGGCTGTTCTGAGTCCCATGTGGAAATAACAGCCAGAGCCTGAGTGTTCCAAGTCACTAGACTGGGGTCCAGACTTGAGGTTTCTCAGAAGGAAAGAACTGGACTGTCTCAGTTCTCCCTGTTCATCCTCCTTCCATAGAAGGGAATTGTCCCTGCTGACTTGTTTTGGAATATGAGGTGGGAAGGTACTCTACAAACCTGAGATTCTTTGTGTTAGCAGCTGCTTCTGCAGTTGACTTATTTGAGAAGGGAGCTGGCTACTTAATATAAGCTGGAAACATCTCTCCCATCAACTGAAACTTCTTAGCTAGAGCTAATCTGTTCCCCCAGGATCAGACAGAGAGGAGCTTGGAGACTTTGGCTGGCACTTTTTTTTCCCTGTTGAACCAAACTTATAGTGTCAGCTCATTCAACACTATTTTCCTATTTTAGACTTTTGAAAAGGGCTTGTCTTTTTCAGACTCCCCAGGGAAGGCTTTTGTTGATCCATTGACTCAACTACTGCTTGAACACCTAGCATATACCAGATATTGTCCTGAGCTCTGGACCTAGAGTGGTCAGCAGAATCTAACCTGGTTCCTGCCTTCACTAAGCCAATGGTATGGCCAGGGCGAGACAGGAATTCATGAAAGAACTACACAAACTCTTGTCAAATCTCATTTTCCAAAAAAGGGAAATGGTGTTAGGAAGCTTCCTGTTGGGGGCATTAATTTATTTCAGAGATAGAAAGACTTTGGTATGGGAGAGTCACTTAAACTGGGATGTACAGAAGGATGGTATTGAAGAGGTGAAAGAGGCTGCGGTGGGAGAAGCACTTCAGGCAGAGGGCAGAGCAAACACAGGGGCTCAGGGGAAGAGAAGCACATGGTGCATTTGAGGAAATGAGGAAGAGAATGCAAGGGGCAGGCAGGAGGTTCAGGGAACAGGGCACAAGGTGAGGCTCAAAACATACTAGGGACCCTCAAAAGTCCCCTGAATAGAGGTGTCTTGTCATTATGTGAATTGAGTGTCTCTAGTAAGTGGTGTGACCTGATTGCATTTATGCTTTGAAATTTGCTCTTTGGCTAGAATGTGGAAAACAGATTAGAATTGGAGCCAGAATCCACAAACACTGACCAGTTAGGAAGGTGCTGCAGTATTCCTTCAGAAAATATTCTGGCATTCTTTCCTAGACTGATAGGGATGGCAAAAATAGATGGATCTGAAAAATACTTAACAGATAAAACTTACGGGGCATAAGAACATGTGCATGGCTATATACCGAATGCCCATATAACCCTTTACACCCCAATTCACATGGTGACATGGAATGATTAAGGTGACAATATTTGGAGGTGGTGCCTTTGGGAGGTGGTTGGGTAATGAGGATGATGCCCTTATAAATGGGGTTTGTGCCTTTTTTAAAAGAGACACAGAGAACTCCCAGTGAAAAGACCATCATCTCTGAAACAGGAAATAGCCCTCCCTAGACACAGAATTATCAGGCTCCTGGATGGTTGACTCCTTTGCTTTCAGAACCATGGGAGATAAATGCTTATAAGCCACACAGTGTTCAGAATTACACTAGAGCAGCCCAAAAGCTGCATTAACACATGGGCCCAATAGAACTTAGAAAAGTTCTACTTTACCAATATAGTGGTTAAAGTCTTGGGTTTTAAGCAAGAAAGGCCTAGGTTTGAGTCTCAGCTCTATTATTAAGTGCCTGTGCAATTTGCCTCTCATGAATTCAGATTTACAAACCTATGATTCAGAATTATGTACTTAATAATAGTATCTTATTCATAGGGTCTTTGTGGAGGCCAAATGACCTAATATCTGAGAAACACTTATTACTTTACAGCTTGGCATGTGGTCAATAAGTACAAGATATAATTAGCATCATTTTTATCATTATAGTTATTATTAATATGATTCCAGATATTCCAGAAGTCAGCAAATAAATGGAAAATTATCAGTCTCTGTGTTGCAATAGCCTGATTGAGCTAAGACACCAGTTCCTGGGAATAGAAACATATTATCCCAGGGTCATCACAGATCAGGGCAGCAATCTGATTTTTTTTTCTCCAGCAGGTCCAATACCTGTCTTCTTCTGGTGTCTTCATATGGTCTCACTTTATATGGGATGCTATTGTCATGTGTCCCTAAAGCTAGGCCCCCCACTGATCCCTTTTTGCATTAATAGAAAGTAGAAAAATGTAGCAAAACTTACCTATTGCTTTCAGCTCATCTTTAGCCCAATTGCCTGTTATCATTATGGCCCACATGTGTGTTAAATAAGAAATTGCCCATTTGAAGTCAGCAAATAATAATTTTTGTTTCTATCATTTCTACTTTATGTCACTCTGTTAACACTATAGGGGGAAATTGCCATAGTTAAAATATGTTGTTGATTTATAAAAAGCATCAGCCTCAGGATCTTCCCAGAGGTGCATCTTTACTGGCTGGAGTACACGTGCAACTTAACAAGTGGGTCTCTTCTCCCATCTCCCTCCCTTGATCTTAACTGTCTTTGAAGCCAACTTCAAGTGCCCCAAAATATGTAAACAAAATAGCTCTTACTTTTCAAAGGTAAAGAAGCCTTGTATCACCCAGGATTCAGATGCAGCCAACCATGGTCTGATATAGTTTTAGGAAACTTGGGAGGCTCTTGCTAAGTAATGGCCTCAAGTGAAGTTAATATCATCTGTTAACAAGGGAAGAAAGGACAGCAAGGGAGGGGCTCACTTTTCCTGAAGGAAGTCTCAGGATGATTTTAAGTTCAAAGTTCATCCAATCCTCCACAGTGCCTCTTTTCTAATTCCCAGAGCTCACTCTTTACAACAAGGGCTTTAACTCTCCCATAAAAGACCTGCCAAATATTTAATTCATCTTGCACTATAATTTTGCAACATGCAGAAACAGATCTTTGAGGTGATTTTATCTATATATTTTATAAAAAATGTTCCTGTGACTGTATGGGCTCTAGAGGTTCTTTGGTTCTCCGGCACTTCCTTGATCCAAGAGTGTAATGTTTTGGGGCTTGTCATTTTCTTCTTTGACATCTGGTACAGTCATAATGGCTGACACACATCATAGTCCTTTTTGTTCTCTTTCCTACCATGAGATGTTACAGCTGCAGCTATATCTCCTATATCCTTGTCTTCAATGGCCTCTTTACTTCAGGCAATCATAGGCATTAATTTCAGGAGCTGTTTGCCACCACCCTCCAGGTCTTAGAATTCTCTTTTCCATGGACAATGAGGTCTTCAGTAGGCAAAATGGAAGCAGGTCAAAAAACAAGATCCCCATCCTTGAAGGCCTGGAACCAGACTGACTCGGCATGAAATATTGCATCAGTCAGGATTCATCAGGGAAAAGTCAAACAACCTTAGGAGTTAGAAAGCTGTTGGAAGGACTGGAGAGGTGTTCATCAATATGGCTACCTTTATCTCTCAGGCTCCACCAGCGCAGGTGCATCCAGAACTAAGCAGGTTGCTGCTGCCACCCAGAGGTCAAGGTGCTGCAGCAAAGGGCCACAGCATCACAGAAACTCTGTTGATGGAACTTGGCAGTCAGTCAGCCACCATAGAACTCCTTGCATACAGATTGGAAGGAGAACTTCTTGGTGATCCCTTTGCCTTCCAGCTCTCTTGTGGAAGCACTGGCAGAATGCAAATTTTATCCAAATCTGGAAAAGGAGCCTGGGAAGTGCCATCCCCAGATAGAGAGCAGAGAAAGAGTTGTGAATGAAGTTTGCTTGCCAGTAAACTGTATCCAACATAAACACAGACTTGGGTTGAACAAGATAATGAAAATGTTTATTTAAAACTCACATAAATTTCACTTTAAATGTTGAATCCTTTTTTAATTGATTGTACCTCTTATGCTGATATTCTTTTAGTATTTTAAGTTAGGACTGTATTTGTAAAATGAACATAGAGCATGTTGGCATTGCTGATAAATTTTAGGGTGATATTATTAATGTCCCAGTGTAATTTTCTTGTCACTTTCTCTCCAGGCTTCCATCTGGATCTGCTCTTCTTAGATCACTCTTGTCCCTCCTCGCCTTTGACCATCCACTCCCAGGATCAGAATCCTGGCTTTTTTATTATAAACAATGACAATTATTTGTAATGATAATCCCAATGACAAACACTTCACTCTCTGACCATCGCCTCTGGTGTTCCCAGTCCTCTCCCTCTAGTTTACCAGTTACAATCTGCTCTCCACTAAACAGGACCTTATAACCATCAGCAGAGCCACTGAAATCTTTGAATTTTTCAATTGCTTTAATTCCATCTTTTGGAAACTATGATAAAAGGTCTTTTATTTATGAAATAAGAAACTCAAATATCGTCCTCCAGGAAATCATTATAATAAATTTACAAATTATAAATTTCAAATTAAATGGTACCAACTTGAGAGAGGTATTCTGAGATGCATGCAGTGCATAACCCACATTAATTATATATGGCAGCTCAGTGACTACAGTATTAACCCCTTATCCACAGTTTCAACTTTTCATTTTTAGCTACCCATGATCAGTTGTGGTCTAAAAATAAGGAAAAAATTCCAGAAATAATTCATTAGTTTAAAGTCGTACATCATCCTGATTTACATGATGAAATCTTATGCTGTCCTTTCTACCTGGTATGTGAAACATTCATTTTCCTGTGTATCCACTCTGTATAAGCTACCCACTTGACATCATCATGGTTTAATACTTCATGATCACAAAACCAAACTATCTTTGTTCTTGAAAATAAACTCTGAAATGTTTAGCAGTAGTAGTGCAGATATTTTCAACATACTCTCAAGTAGGTCTGAAAAAAATAATGTAAGGATAGATAAAGAAGATAGAGAAAGTAAATGGGGCAAAAGTAAACAATGTGTGAATCCGGCTGAGAAATACATAGGAATTCTATGTAATATTCTTGAAGCATTCCAGTAGGTGACAAGAAATATATTTAAAATCTGTTACTTATCAGCTCCACTGCTGCTGCCCTAGATCGTCATTGACTTTGGGGCTATTAATATATCAGCTGCATCCTAGTGCAGCCTAAATTAGTTGAGTCACCTCTTTGCTCAAAATCCTCCAATAAAATTCCATCTTACTTAGAATGAAAGATGAAGTCTCTTGATGATCTGTAAGGCCCTACATGATTTGTCCCTATCTCCCCATTAACTCTTTAGCCTCAACTTTGAATCTCCCCTCCTCACTGAACTGCAGATACAAACTTTGGTTGATGTTTTTGAAGGATACTATGCAAGATACTGCTTCAGGATCTTTTCATATAATGTTACTTCTTCCTGGATATTAAATTCTGAAACTTATTCCCATGGCTTACTTCCTAACTTTTTTCAGGTCTTTTATTAAACTATCACCTTCTCAGTGAAGCTTCTCCTGAGTGCCCTGTATAAAGTTTAAAATACCCTCCACTCTGGTTTAAACATTCTATATCCTTATATCTATCTCCAAAAATTCGCATAATATTGTATAGATTTTCCTTAATTATCCAGTTATTTTCTGCCTGCCTTCAGAATATGAACATGAGGGCAGATGTCTTTTCTGATTTGAATTCTGATATTCCCAACATTTAAAACTGACACATGTTGTTTATTCAACTAATACTGACTGTTGAATAAATAAACAAATAACATACTACTTTTTAATTTATTTTTTAAAATTCTAATTTGTTATATATGACAGCAGAATGCATTACAATTCATATTACACATAGAGCACAATTATTCATCTCTGGGTGTTCACAAAGTAGAGTCTCACCATTTGTGTCTTCATACATGTACTTAAGGTAATGATGTCCATCTCATTCCACCGTCTTTCCTACCCCCAAGAAAATGTACTAATTTTGCTATGCCTTATAGAACAGTACCTATCATCAGTTATATAATTATATTTTTATGAAACTCCCTAGAAATTGGGTATCCAAATTCTGGTAAATCCTGATCCTAAATGGGTCAGTCACACAGGATAATCATATCTTCTGTGATGTCAAATGGAAAAAAAAAAGTCTCTCCTTTCAGCTCATAATTCTATCTTTTCTTCTTTATTGACAATTTTTTAACAGCTCAGGAGTACTTCTGCCACTGCATTGTTGGCTGTTTGGATATACAATTCAATGCCAAAAATGGGTCCTGATAGGTGGGCATCTCTGAAATCACTTGGTAAATCCACTTCTGAGATTGTATGCTGCTTTCCAAATTTCCCTTGGATTTGTTTCATTCTCTAGGCATATTGGACTCTTTTCTTTGTTATTCATCATGTATTAATATTATCATCTTTTTTCTTTCCTTGGTTTTCTCTTTTGTTAAACGATTTCAACATCTTCAGAATATTTTGTAAAAGTTGGTTCATAGGCACCAACATTCTGTCTCAGTAGTGTGTAATAACCTTCCTAAATACTGTGCAGAAATGAGCTTTTGTTTACAAAATAACTGTGCCAGTAATGACATCAGGTCATGGATTAGTTTGAAATGGGAAGAGAGCATGTGGGTTGAAGAATGAAAATTCTTAATTAGATTCCTACAAATAGTATTACAGAATGGCTGAACTCACTAATGCACAGTTTTATTCCACTGGAAACACTTCAAGGAGACTCTAAAAAAGAAAGAAGATCTATTTGTGAGTTTCTTCTCCCTGATTTATTTCACTAGCCACATCTATTTTATGCTGGAAAATTTGTGACAAATCACCAGACTCAAATTTCTGTGTGGCCATCTATCAATTCAGACCCAATATGATTCATGTAAGAGAAAATCCAGCTGACACAACCAAAAGCAACACAAAAAATTCATGATCTTGTTCAGAGGATAGGGCTCAGAACTCACTCAAAGCGTCCATCGGGGGTCTGGTTTCTTTCTATGCTCTCCCATCTGCCACCTGCACCTGCTGCCTGAACAGTGGGTTCTTTCTAAGGATAACTCTTACTATTGCCAGTAGAGTGCCTATAATCGGGCTAGTGCTCACTTCTTGGTTTATCCACTGAGAAAGAAAGTATTTATGTCTATAAGTTCCAGGAAAAGGTCCTTAAAATTTACCATGACTGGACTAGATTAAGCTATTATGTTCCCAATATCCACCTCTCACGAATCACCATGATCAGGAGGAATAAAAATGTTCTGACTCTTACCAATCAGGATCCATCCCTGGTACCAAACTTAACTTATTTTCCCAAAGCAAATGGCCTCTATAATCAAGGTGTAGACACCAATTTTGTGCCTCCCCCCCCCCAAAAAAAAAAAGAATTCATGTGAATTAGATTAGGATAATTTGAGATGAAGTGAATTTGATTTTGTCTTGTTCAAAGGACCAGTTTCCCAAGTGTGGATGGGAGGTAATGGAACTCAAAGGCCTAACAGGAGCTTGGAGTGAATGACATCTGGGCCATTACTAACCCTGCCAGAGACAAATGGGAGGGAGAGCTGAATTGAGGCTGGGAGGAATGGAGGTCCTGCAATGAATGACATTGGAGATGGGAGCATTGACCCCTGAGGGACATGGGTAGCCCCAAGAGCACTGCAAGTTCATGCTGGTCCTCCTTGTAGGGCAAAGCACAATGGAAAAGACAGGGAAAGAAAGAAGGGAAAACAGAGAATATTCTGCATGGTATCTGAATCAAAGCTTGAGAACTGTGAAGGAGATAAGAGAAGATAATAAACCCATAGAGACAACCAACCAAGATTCCCTGCAGACCAGAAATACTCTACTTGCTTATCTTACCAGGAACTTTTAAGATACTTGTGATAGCACTGAGTATTCCAAAAAGCAGATAAAGCCTCTTAAAAATACTTAACATAGCACATGATATGAATATGGGGGTTTTATTACAATGACTGGAAGCATGGACCCATTGTTTATCTTAATTAATCTAGCCATATTTTGAGCCCAAGGTGTTTTGATTAGACATAGGCTTTTTTTATACTAGGATAAGATAAACCCTAAAATATTTTCCTCCTGATTATCTTTAAGTAGATTTTAGAATTTCTCGGCTAATATTCTAAATTCATTCTGGCAACCAACAGGCTCTAAAATGGATATCAAAATCATTTCTTGCTCCTCGAGCACAAAAATGCTGTATGCCCCAGGGTAGCTGCTGCTGTGACAGTTGTGATAGTTGTAGGGACAGTGGAAAATATTCCATCGCTTTCCACTGTTAGCCTCAGGAGATTCTGATAGACAAGCCATTGCTAGCAACATCCTCAGCTGCCTCCCTAATGTGCTTTATGCATCATAGTGGGGACAAAATCCTGGAATGGTAGGCTGGACCAGAGAATCCAAGGTTCAAAATCTAGGCACATAGGCAGTTAGGGCTCTCATGAATTACTTCAATATTTATTGAGTGCCTACTGTATGTGTGATAGACAATTTTTTGATGGCGACAAAACAGGAAAGAATCATTTGTTTCCAGGAAGTTTATCTTCTGGTGGGGAAAGTCTATAATAAACAAAATACACACAAATGTGAACTATACTGGATATGGATAACTACTAAAAATTAAAAATAAAGCAGACAAGAGACAAAAGATGTGTTCGGTAAATGGCTGAAATCTTACCATAAATCCTGGGGGAAAAAATCTAGAGGAAGTAAAGGAGGAAGTCCTTCCAAGGATACCCGCACAGAGAGCTGAGAGCAATGTCCTTGACCTTGAAAACTCCCTTTTCTATTTGTGGAACGCAAGGAAGTTAGAGTGGCTGGAGTGCAGTAGATGAGGGAGGTGAAGTTACAGAAATGAAAGGTGGTGATGTGGACAGATCCCGTACGTCTTATTGGCCACCTTAGAGAGCTCGTTGATCTTTACAAGAATCCACTGGAGAATCCTGAGCACAAGAATGGCAGGATGTGATCTGGGCTCCAAAAAGAGAACTGACTACTGTGTTGATAATACTGCAGGACTGAAACAGAAGCAGGGAACCATTGTAGTTCAAGTGTCCTCTCCGAGGTTCAGGTTGAAATAAATTGCCATAGTAAGAGTATTAAGAAGTGGGACCTTTAAGAGACAGTTAGGTCATGAGACTACCCCAATGAGTGGATCAATGCGATTGAAATGGGAGAGGTTTAGTTGTCCCAGGAGTGAGCTGCTGATAGGAAAGATGAGGTCAGCCCAATTTTTCTTTGTCTCAGGTACTTACTTGCCCTCCTGCCATGTTTTAATGCAGCAGAGACCTCCACTATACATCCAGTGCCTTGCCTTGCCATTTCCTTGCCTCTAGAGCCACAAATCTGTGAACCGTTTTTTATAAATTACCCAGTCTTGGTATTGTTACAGTAGTAGAAAGCAGATTAAGGCAGGGACCAATTAGGAGCACACAGCCATTATACA
The DNA here is from genome assembly GCF_001458135.2 of Marmota marmota marmota. NCBI lineage: Eukaryota > Metazoa > Chordata > Mammalia > Rodentia > Sciuridae > Marmota > Marmota marmota. Next base: position 66,766,129 of record NW_025999842.1, read on the forward strand.
GGTGAGAGATGCTGCTGGCTTGGACCAGGTGGTTGTCCATTGGAACAGTGAGAAATGATCAAGTTCTCAATATACTTTGATGCTTTTAAGATTTATTGATTTAATAGGTGTGTGAGTGATGGTAATAGCATTAGCATCTTAAGGCCAGGGGACCATCCATTTCCAAAGTTTTCCATGTAAATATTGAAATTCCAACAGGTCTGAAATTGGAAGAGTATCATTCTCATGAGGCAGATTTCAAGTAAAACTCTGGATCAATCAGAATGGAGAGAATAACCACGATTCCAAACCCAAGATAATATCCAAAGGGAATCACAGTGATGTGAGGATGGCTAAGAAAGTCATAGCAAATTTTTATCAGAGGGTCAGCCTGTCTCTGGGCAGGAGGGCATCAAGGATGGCTAAGGCATGCATCACGATTGATTTGGGGTACTAGGCCATGGTTTGATCATCCTGAAACAAGTCTGCCACTCATTGCTTCAGAGAATGATCTAGTTACAGAGAATCAAGACACTAGCACATTGTGGAGGTAACCAACCTGAAGCCAGACCAGCAGCATAACCCTCCTGCTGCTTGGCCACTGAGTGAAGGCTCTTTATATGGCCTCTACTAAGCCAGGCAGCTATCAGAGGCCCCAGCTGTGCAGAAACCTAATGCAAAGTATAGGAGCTTGCAGAACTGGAAACCGCACAAGACCAGGAAACAATGCTTTCCCAAGGCTTTGTCTGTCTTGAAGATTCTAATGGTAACAGAACATGAAGGTTAGTAATAAATCACAGAAGGCAGTTTTATCTTTTGAGGATTTCAATTCTCTACTGCCTCAACAGCTGCCTCAATGGCCTTCTGATGATGCCCACTGTTCACTGTGTACATATCAGAGGTGGTTCCCGGGACTTCTTTGGGAGGGGATTCTTGCTATCCTGATTAATGCTGTGGTTGATGAAAAGAAATGTATTTCCAGACAGAGAGACACAGCCTGAAAAGGCATGGGAAAAAGAAACTACAGCCATGTGCTGTATAATGACATTTTGATCAACAGTGGATCACATATAAGAATGGGTCCCTTAGGCTATAATGGAGCTGGGAAATTCCTAATGCCTAGTGACATAATTGTTACTTCATAATGCAATGCGTGACTCCTGTGCTTGTGGCTATGCTGGCATAAGCAAATCTACAAGCTGCAATGACAGAGCAGTTGACTGAATTCAGAGGCCAAGAAGGAGGCATTGATGATAAATCAGAACCTGGATAACAAGGAGCGTGATATTGTCCTTTAAAAAATGGACGGGACTTTTTATATGTGTATTTTCCTCTATCATTTGCCCCTCGTTTATTTTCTATAACTTCCACTTCCACCTCCTGTTTCTCTGTTTCCTATCTCCTCCAAAATGCCACTGCAGCAGTAATTCTGACAGTCTCCATTTGGTTAATCTTCCTTAAGACAATTCCAGGAAAGAAATCCTTCAGGTCACTGCTCTCATGCCCTTTTCTGTCCCCTTTCCTAGGCTTTTGGTGAGTGCAGTTGTTTCTTTTAATTGCTTTATCTATTTACTCATTCCTCTGTTTTTCTTGGTTAACTTCCCTCCCTCCCATTTCTCTCCTTACATCCTATTTTGTCTCGGTTATTGCCCTTAAGAATCCTCATGTCCAAGTTAACAATTGATGATTTACATGCATAGGGATGATTTTAAAGGCAATTTATTTTGACGGATGGAAACCACAACAGAAATTAGATGTACCATTTTACAAACTCTGCAGTGTGCTTTTGGAAGTCAATCTCTCGACGTGTTGCTGACTAAAATAACATGTTAATATAAACTCAGGAATGAGGAAACCCAAATAGGATATCATGAAAAAGAGGGCTTAGATAACTATGTGGGCAGTTGGTAGAAAATAGGTTATAATGGAAATGGTATTATTTGACAGTACTTTGCTAAGGTTTTGAAGTTTATGTAATGGCAATGCTTTCCACATGCTATATCTGAATTATCTGGGGAGCTTGCTAAAAATATATTTTCTTGGACACCAACATCCCACATTCTGGTTCTCCTGATCTGGGATAAGGCTCAGAAATCTGTATTCTGAGTCAACTCTACAGGTAAGATAGACACCCAGCCAGGTTCAGGAACTATTTCAAAGGGAACAAACAACTGTAGCTCCTGTGACCAGCTGAACACCTGCAGTCAGAGCTGTGATCTGACAAGTTTAGCAACTATCGTGATTTTGCCTAAACAAAAATGGCAGATGAGATACTCTGTTGACTTTGCTTTTGAAGTTGATAAAATGGAACAATCTTATAGGTAGCTTAGAAAGAAGTGTTATGCTAACAATGTTGACACTGAGAACTCTTGTGTCCCCAAAACACAAACATAAAATCCAAAAATGAAATAGCAAAAAATTAAGAATTGTTACATGTGGGTAAAAATGTCTTCTTATTATAAGTGAATATTCTGGTCACTGTAGACATACAGAAATGTTTATTTGTTTCTTCTGTTTATTAAGCACTGAAGATAAAAAATAAGTCTTGACTTCACTTCTAAGACAATCTCACTACTTCTACCCCTTATAGGGATTTAGGGTTAGATATTTATATTGAAAATAATCTTATAAGTAACTTTAGTTATATATGTATGCTAATATATAAGCAAAATAAAAACAAATAATAAATATAGTAAATAATATAATAATACATATAATAAAAGAATATATTAATAAATATTGTGCTGATTTATAGAAAATGTGCAGATTCAGCATTCACAAAAAATTTAGATAATTACTTCTAAGCTGCAAAAAGTATTCCTACTGCTTATGATACAGCCAGGATTCTTGAATTCAGGTAACCACCCAAATCACCTGATAATCTGAAAGTATATTTATACCTATTTAATGCCATTACTTCTTTAAAATAAAACAAAAATAAAACTCAAATATGCAAAATAATGACAGTTAAAAATACAATAAGCAAAAACCTTTTAGGCAAACATATAGTGATATTCCTTCCTATGAGATAGTTTATCCTAAAAGTTAATTCTCAATTATATAAAGTTAAAAAGAAAAAAAAACTTCTTTAACTACTGTTTTTAGTCTCCTCCCCACATTCATTTCTAAGAGATTTTCTTATATTTATTATATTTTGTTACATTTGTTATATTTTACAAAGCATTTAACAAAATGTATGCATGTAATTTTAAAAGCCAACTAATCCAATAGGTCTTATCACTGAAAACAGCAATTATTTGTTCTCACTCAATCCTATTTATCCTTCCTCCAAATCATCAAACTGGAACATGCTTAGCAGTATTTAATTTGTATTCATCTCTGTATCTTTAAATAACATGCTTCCATTGCTTATTGATTGCGACATCTCAGGCATTGTCTGCTGACTGCTCACTGCGGAAGACCAGTATTTCACTGTGTTCCAGGGCTCCTCTCTGCCCCTGGCCCCATGTCATCCTGTCCTGCATGTTTCTACTAGAGTTCATCATGATTTTAGTTTGAGAAACATTCAGTATTTACATTATGATCAGGTAAATGTGCGAAAATTTGATCTACCAATTATACCAGGACCTCTCATCATTCCCTGTTCAAATTCTTGTTTTTCTTGGAGTCGACAATTTCCTTTTTATTTTGTTGTCATTTTTAAATGAAAATTTAACAATCTGAAGCCCCAGATCACCTGTCAATTTTCTAGGTCTCTCATCAATATGGACAAAGGAGACATGTTTCCTTATCAACTCCTGTGCTGTGGAGGCTGATGTCAGCTCAGTTTCCTCAGACCTAAAGTTTTAGCCAGATGTGTTCTCTTATAAAAGTACCTGGGAAATAAAAGGAGGAAAAGAAACTTTAAATAACAGGAAATGTAGCTGCTAAAGCCGTGAGGCTCAAGTTGTTTCTTTCTGCCAGTACCTCGGCAGGATGGATATTTCACCTGGTGGGGCGACCCAGACAGCCCTCATTTCTGAAGAATCTGGAAGCATTAATGGTCCTGTCTTGGATACATAACTGCAGTACTCAAGTCAGGACAATTCAGCAAGGGAGGATTTTAAAACAAACAAACAAACAAACAAACAGTAAATCCCTCAGGTGTCAATCCTAGTTTTTCCACTGGACAATAGCAACTTGGTTGCTCCTGGGATTGGGACATTTGTGACACTCAGTAGAAAAGCCTGTTCACTATCCCTTGCTTATAGGAGGGAGGATCTCACAGTGGCCAGTGATCAATGAACAATATTCTTTCCAATTCCCAGTAATCATGATGATATTCCCTGATGGAAGCATTCGTCTCCCCAACTATAGGTGCTTCAAATCCACAGTGTCAAGATTGAGAGGATTTTAAACAGAAACCTTCTAGTGGGCAATTAAACACTACAGTAAGGGGTTAGCTGCTACTGTTTGCAAACTGTACACGCAGCGCTGTAGAGGACAGGTCAGCCATAATGAGTGGAAGTCCGTGTTACTGAGCTCATGCATACCTCCATCTCTACCACCATGGTCACTTTGTACATAGGCCCTCTCCAAGCAAGGGTGAGGGAAAGAGACTAAGTGAAATTCATAGAAAAAATAATCTTGTCCACTTGGTCATTAAGAAGTTTCTCCACTTAAGTGTGCCCTCAGGTATACATTTGGGTGAAAAACAAATATATCCACACTCTCTTCCTACTGCAAGGGCTCCTTCTATATAGCTCACCAGGAGTATTAAAATTGTAATTGGATTTATCATTTTGTTATTTCCAAGTTACTCTCTAGCTAAAAATCTACTCGTTTCCCAATGAGTCATTGTAGATCAATTGCAAAGGACATTGCTCAGGCCACTTCTTCTTCAATGCAAAGTGAATGTCATCTGTACCACTCCAAAGTCCACCAACTTGAAGGATCTTCCACCATTTCTGTTTGTCTAGCGAATCTTCCCAGGTGTGCCTGAGTACAGCACTATTTACCTTTACCTGTGCTACCATAGCAGGAATTCATCTTCACTTTAAGCTGAAGCTTTTTCCCTTAACTAATCACAGGAAACACCCCCAAAGCCAGAGCTGTGGGATGAGGATAAGGCAGCAAAGCCAAAAAATTAGAGTCTCAAATGAAGGACCATGCTCTGTCTGAAGGCTCAGGAGGAGAATCTGCTCTGTGACTCTCTTAGTTTTTCATGTCCTTTGTAATCCTTGGTTTCTGAATGTGTCACTCCAATTTCCACCTACTGTCACATGTCATTCTCCTGGTGTGTCTTTGGAGAAGTGCCTTTCTTGGGGGACAGCTGTCATTTTGGGTTAAGGGACCACCATACTCCAGCATAATCTCATCTTAACTAATTACATCTGCAATGAGCTTATTTCTAAATAAGGTCATCATCCGAGGTTCTAGGATGATCATAAACTTTGAGAGGACACTATTCAGCTCAGTATGCTTATGGTCCAATGGTCAGATGTTCAGTCTCCACCAGAGCCAAGGAAACTCATTTCTAATCAAGAGTGATTATTTATAGAAGAGGGCATGGCCTTACTCCTGAGCCCTAAGGGTTTTCGTTATCATTCCCTTACTGGGCTTTTCAGAGATTCTGTTCAACAGCTATTGGTTTATATGACCAAGGGTCAGGACAGCTCTCTGGCCTCCCACACAGCATGCTCCTCCTCTGGACCCTGCACAAAGCTAGTGACTTCATGGATTATAGTAAATGGGCTGGTGCAGCCTGACCAAATTTAGTATGTGTTACCTGAAAATCCAAGGAAGTTCAACATACCACATGCCACTTCTCACTCAGTGGTGGACTTTGCAAGGTTTAGCAGAAAGCCTACTCTAATGGGAATATCCTGAGATGTTCCATATTAATGGAAACTTAGCTAAGGAGGTAGGTTCCCAAACCAACAGAGCATTTAATACAGGAATTTGGGGTGCTTGCCACTTCCTTCTCATCAAGTTCAATTGAATTTCTATCCATGTAATGGATCGGTGTGGTGCTCTGTGGTGTGGTGCTCTTGATCAAAATCATCAAGGATCCCTGGGACTACATTATGATAGCAGAAGAACTGATATCATCTTTAAAAGTATCCATACAAATAAAAAAAATGCTTTTCATTTCCATGATTAATAGGAACAGGAAAAATTGCCAGCTCAATAGCTGCGTACTAAGTCTGAAGGGCTGTTCTTATTTATTCCAGCAGTGATATCACATCCAGATGCAGTAGTGATGGGTTTCTCTATCTGATTAAAAGGGCTATAATCTACAGTTATTCTGTAACCCGTCTGCCTAGCTTCTATACGTGAGCTAAATGAGGACATGGTAGGAGTTACTATCAGGCCATAGATGGTGAAATTTATTTCTACAATTCCACAGCTACGCCATATTGCTATTGTTCACTATTTTAGGAGGGCGTGACTGGGGGAGCTGTTTCAGTTGCAAGGGTTTCCAGTCTGTCCCTTCCCACAGAGTGGCCTTCAGTTTGTGCATCAGGGAACCAATAGAGAGGTTCTCCCGGGTACTATTTACATTTGTTTCCACTAGACATTTTGGAATGGGGAAGTAAGTATGGGGTACTATTTGTGTGTTGAAATATGATATTAGAAAGTATTATATATATATATATATATATATATATATATATATATATATATATANNNNTATATATATATATATATATGCACACACACACACACTCACACACACACACACACACAAGTTGGAAGAGTTGTCATATCTCCATCACATTCCAGACAACAGACCAGGAGGAGGATGGTCACTGACTCCATAACCATACTCCCCTGCTCTGACTATGGACCACATGTTTCAGGGCCTCCTAAAATCAGGACAGAATCAGAGCACTTCTAGAAGCACTAGTATTTCCTTTCCCCCCCAGTAATCTTTTTTTTCCCCCTTTTTGGTCACTGGGGATTGAACCCAGAAGTGCTCTATCACTGAACTGCATCCCAAGCTTCTTTGTTTATTTATTTTGAGACAGGGTCTCAATAAATTTTCCAGGCTGGCCTTGAACTTGCCATCCTCCTGCCTCAGCCTTCTGAGTCCCATTGCTTACAGGTGTACCCACCATGCCCACCTCCTCAGTAATCTTAGAAGAATTTTTGAGAGGGAGAAGGCTTTGGGAAAGATTCACTGTTCTCTTCTATCATGAATTTATGGGATCCTTCCTCAAAGACCCAATTTTTCTCCTCAACAAAGATTCAGAGACTGCAATGTAGTTTAAACTTGAGAACAAAGAGGCTGCAAATCCACACTTTGGCAATTGGCTATTTATTTCTTTGTTCAATTTTTCTTATAGTGCCCAGGTAGTTGTTTTTCAGGGAAGGGGTGGTATTTTACCAGAGTTTTTAGTTACAATAAAAAGAAGGGATGAACTGAAATGTGCCTACATCACTGTGACAGAGCTGGAACTAATCTGATTGCATTCTAATATTAGACTATTGATGGTTCTAATGTAGTTATTTAATATACTGAGTTTTTTGTGATTTAATATAAATTAATTTCTTTTAACATTCAATAGGTTAAAAAACCCAGTTTTCTCCTGTTTTTAAGGTCTAAGCTTTTCACACACAGAACTATATATGATCTAGATCTATAGTAGGGATTGTTATATTTATGGCTGCTGGCAAAAACTGCTCATCAAAGTGACTTCCTCTTACTTTTGGACACTCAGTGAGAAATCTCTTGGAAGTTAAGTAGGGATTATGATATGGAATTTAGTTAGGTCTTTTATTGTTGCTGTGAGAAAAATGCCTGACAAGAACAACTTAGAGGAGGAAAAGTTTATTTTGTGCCATGGTATCAGAGATCTTAGTCCATAAACAGCAAACTCCATTGCTCTGGGCCCATGTGAGGCAGAATATCATAGGAAAAAGGTCTAGTGGAGGAAAGCTGCTCTCAGCTCATGGTGGGGTCAGGAAGCAGAGAATGGTGAAGTGGCCACAGGGAAGATGCACCCTTCCACGGCATGCCTCCAATGACCCATGTCCTCTAGTCCTGTCCCCCCTGCCCACAGTTACTACCCAGTCCGCTCAAACTAGGATGGATTGATTAGGTGACAGTTCTCATGACCAATGTAGACCTAATGCGTGGCAAACCAGGGGATTCCTACCTGTTGCACTAGGCCAGCCCTGCTGGGCCTGATGAAGACACCTGCTCTGCACACCTCCATCCCTGACCCCCCGAGCATCTGATGACCTCAAACTCCCTCCTGCTTCCCAACCAACCATGAGAGAACAGAAGTGGGGCAGACCTGACTGGAAGTTCAGACTCAAAAGCTAACCAATAGTGTTAATGCTTTTCCAAACCATGATTAGCATAAGTTTGGAACCATAGCATTGACTCGAGTGCTATATAAACCCCTAGACTCGCACAGACAGTGACCTGCTATTGGGTTCCTTATTGCCCCTACAAGAGTTCTGTTCCTATTCTTCATGTTTGAATAAATACTACTCTTTTCACTCTAGTCTTCTGTTGTCCCCTAAATTTCATTTTTCAGATTCGTGAGACAAAGAAGTTGGCGATGAGTCTGCTGAAGTCTATTGCAACGCTGAGAGGCACATCCCACATTAAGAGCAGCAACACACCACTCAGTCATAGTGGAGGCTTGCTGGCTGCAACCTCAGAGCTGACCCTGGCAGGCATTCCCTGCTGGGAGTAGCTACTAACACTAAAATGGGCATTCTGGGCTGCAGAGGCCTGCAGCTCCCATAGACTCCATCTGCCAATACAAGCAGAGAATAGAGTTTCATCTCAATCTCTGGTTTCACAGTTGTCCTAGACCACCTAGTTAGTAGTAATTTGTTATGGCAGCATGTAGCACTAAGAAAATAGTAACTTACTGATTGTTTCTGCTCTACTTACTTGTCTTGGATTGAGATAGTTTTGCTAGTTAACCAGCTGTTGATCCAAGTTTCAAACCTAGTATTTCATTCCAATATTTATAATCTGGGGCGACTGAGGAGACACAAAGGCATTATATCTCTGGTAGTACTGTATTATTTTTTTTTGTCTGTTAAATATTTATTTGGAAATGTAAGAACCCTGGAAACTATACAATTTCCGAGGAATTGCTTTCAAAATTTTCATTCTTCCATCACTTAGTATAAAATATATCACAGCAGAACAATATTTTAGGTTTTCTTAGCCCTCTCAAATTATTCACCCACCTTTTTTTTTAAATCTCCCATTTCATAAAGCACAATGCCCATTAACTTTTCCCCCCTGTATTATTTTTGATGCATATTTTCAAGATGGTACTTCTGTGCCTGGAAAATGTAGTCTTTTGGGTGGAGGTTGAAACTAGGGCCTCATGCCTGCCAAACAAGTGCCGTACCACTGAGCCACATCCCCAATCCTTGCTTTTTAAATTCAGTGTATTTAAAGTACAAGGAGGAAAATAAGATCTTCAAAATATTTTTGATTCTGGTAATTATCTAAATGACTTATTAATCATGCTTTCAGGGAAGCATATTATTACTTTTTAAAGGTTCTTAAATATTACTTGAAATAGTTAATAAAGATATTCTCTGTAGCTCACTTTTCTCTAATAATTTCATTAGTTGTTTGGTTAAAATTTAAATCAATGGCAGCCTATATTTTGTGAGATTGAGATGCCCAAATGCCCCTTGTACAATAAAGACCCACCTCTAAGGCACTGAGAAATAATTGGTGAGGGGAGTAGCCAGCAGCATCCCTGAGAAGCTCTGGGATGGCTGTCCTTTATTGACTGGACATGATGGTAGAAGATGGGCTAGTTGATTTCTCCAGGGTTATGGATTAGCAGAGGCTGTAGCAGCTCCCCATCACCAAAGATAAGGTGGGCCCACTTTAACTTACGGATAACAGGTTCATAATACCATGTTCTTGATCAAATACCAGAAAAATATACCCAATTCAGTTTCTAAATAGAGGCCAATGGCCATATCCCAAGCTTCTTGAGTTGGGCGCTTGTGAGCAAGGGTGCTATAGTACTGACAATTTAGCCTATAAGTGCCTCCCCACCTCCCACCCCACCCTGGCCATTTGCTGCAATTGCTGTGAACTGGGGACAAAGGAGATATTCTGGCTCTCGATTCTAGCTCTAAATTGATGTTAATGCCTGTGGATTCAAAATGCTATTCTGTTCCATTAGACAAAGTGAGGGTGATTGTGGACAAGGGGAGCTTTGTCCCAAATTTGAATCACAGTGGAGTATTGATTTGTCCTATGGTCCATTCTCTATTTCTGGACTGGATAATCACTGTGGACCCAGGCAGCAACTGGCAGAACCCTACCTACTTTGGCCTAGGGAGAAAGAGCCATCATAGCAGGGCCAAGTGGAAGCCATTGAAACCCGCTCATCTTATCACAAGGTTGAGCCTTGTACTTCTTCATAACAGGCCATCAGGCTTGAGAAATCCAAGGGAGCTGAGACTAGCACATCCCTATGGACTTTTCAGAGAGGTCTTGGTGCTCCATAGGGTCCATTCACCAACTGCAGAGTTGCAGAAATACCAAGAACAGCCCCCTCTTCTGAGTTAGCTGTATGGAGTCCCTCTTCAAAGCTTGAAAGTTTAATAATCCCAAGCTCTTCCCTTTGCTTCCCCAGCTTTAGAGGGGCTGCCTCTTTGACTCCCTGGTGTTCTATTTGGCTTCTCGGTCCTTTAATACTGTAACCAACAACCTGACTCCACACTGTCTTCTCCTGCTCACATCTGGGCAAGCGGTTAAGAACGACTGGCTGCGCTCTCCTTTGGTTCTGGTGGAAACCCTGCCCCCATGGGAATCCTCACTCTGGCCCCGCATCATGCACTAGCCCTAGCTGCCTCCTTTCCCTGTCCTCTCAAGACCTCTTCAGAGCCACCTGAGAAACTTGGCCTTATCTTTTTGGAAAATCCCATTATGAAAATAATAAAACTTTTCATACCCCCTTGGCATATGGGGGCCATCAGCAGTCTTGATAGTCAAACTGAATTTTGAGAGATGGTCTCACCCATTTATGACAGATGGCCACAACAAATACCTAGTTAAGAATTATTTAGATGGAATTATCTCTGGTAAGATAACTTTTGGGTTCCTGACTCTTCATGGGACCCAAAGTGATACAGTAAAGACTTCCATCTTTTCTGTGTTTCTGTCTCTTTTTATTTCCTGTAGTTTATGTTTTGCTTAATGAATGTTGACACCATTTTTAGTTGAAAACACATCCATTAGAACTTCAGTGTGTTGTCTCCAATCTATAACCTTAAGACATTCTTCTTTTCTATTCAATGTTGTTTTAATTTTACCCTCTCTGATATTGAGGATGCGAATTTGTTATTTTTGTTCTTGCCATTGTAGTTGTTGATATTTCCTTGATATTTTTTCTCCTGTTTAAAAATATTTCCAAATTTTAGAGTCGTTCTATTTTAGTTGTGTTTCTTATGCATAGAAAAGATTCAAATTTTGCTTTGAGATTCAATTTGAATTTTATTTTTATTAGTAAATGAGTGTAGATGGTTTGTATTTCTTGATATGACAGGTATGTTTAGTCTTCATATTGCCATGATTTTGTCAGTCATGTGTGTGTGTGTATGTGTGTGTGTGTGGGGGGGGGGGGCGTGTGTGTGCACTTCCTTTGGACATCTTTTTGTAGCTCCTTGAGGTATAAAGTCAAGTTGTTTATTTGAAAGCTTTCTTCACTTTCAAGGCTTGTGATTTTTACTATAAAATATCCTTTGGTTACTGCTGTATCCCATTGAGTTTCATCTTCATTTGCCTTGAGATTTTGGGGGGAATAGGGGGCCCCAGGAATTTAATACACAGCACTCAACCACTCAGCCACATCCCCAGCCTTTTTTATTTATTTTGAGACAGGGTCTCACTAAGTTGCTTAGAACCTCACTAAGTTGCTGAGGCTGGCCTGGAACTTGCAATCCTCTTGCCTCAGCCTCCAGAGCCCCTGGGATTACAGGCATGTGCCACTACTCAGAGATGCCTTGAGATATTATTTAAATATGTTTTGATTTCTCCTTTGACCCAATGATTGTTCAGGAGAGTGCTGTTGAGTTTCCAGATATTCATGGCCAGCATCCTCAGGCCACAGCACTCATTATCTGACACAGTCTAGGTCTGTGTAAATGCACTCTGTCCACCATACAGGACGAAACTCACCACTGATCCTTTTCATAGAATCTATCTCTGCACTAAGAGCAGTGGGCCTGGATTTTAGTGGCAAGTTTGGAAAAACAGCAACAGATGGTGCTTGGTCATTCTCTGGTTCCTGAACTTGAACTCTAGTGCATTTATTTTTGACTGGTTGTCTGTTTGGTCTATAGCTGTGAGGAGCGCTAATGCATTTTTCATTTCCACAAAGAGCAAGCCTTTACAGTTTTTATTGATGGCTTTCCTTGTTCAGAAGTTTAATTCTGAGACAACCCAGCATCAATTTGAATTAAACACAAATTATTATTTAGATAATAATTTAATAATTTAATTAGGGTAGTAAGTAGTACGTTCTGTACATTTTCATTATCCACCCATAAAGGGCACCTAGGTTGGTTCCATACCTTGGCTGTTGTGAATTGAGCTGCTATAAACATTGATGTGGCTGCATCACTATAGTTTGCTGACTTTAAGTCCTTTGGGTATGTGCTGAGGAATGGGACACCTTTAGATGTCTAGGGCAGTAAGTAGTACTTTCTGTCTTTGATCAGATCCGAGTGTCTCTTGCATTTTTATAAACATGACTGACTAATAATTTGGCATTATTTTTGCTATTTTAAGAACAACTCAATTGACTTGAAAGTGAAAAAAATGAACGTTTAGCTAACTCCATTAAAAATAAAGCAAACAAATATTTTTATCTAGAGTTTAAATTAGGAACAAAACCAACTTTGTAAAATCAATAAAATCTAAAAATTTGAATTTTCTTTAAAAAATTTAAATACACTTGAAACATAGTATAACAAATACATTAATGCATTTAATTTTTAATATTTTTAAAGTTTGTTCTTTTTAGATATACATGACTGTAGAGTGTATTTTGACATATTATACATACACTGAGTATAACTTCCCATTCCTATGGTTTTACATGATGTAGAGTTTCACTGGTCGTGTATTCATATATGAATGCAGGAAGTAGGAAAGTTATGTCTAATTCATTCTACTGTCTTTCCTATTCCCAACTCCCCTCCCTTCCCTTTATTCCTCTTTGTGTAATCCAATGAATTTCTATTCTTTCCCACCCCCCAATTGTGTGTTAGCATCCATATATCAAAGAGAACATTTGGCCTTTGGTTTGGCGGGATTGATTTATTTCACTTAGAATGATAGCTTCCAGTTCTATTCATTTATTGGCAAATGCCATAATTTCATTTTTCTTTATGGTGGAGTAATATTCCATTGTGTATATACATCACATTTCTTTATCCACTCATCTGTTGAAGGGCACCTAGGTTGGTTACATACCTTAGCTGTTGTGAATTGAGCTGCTATAAACATTGATGTGGCACATCACTATAGTTTGCTAATTTTAAGTCCTTAGGGTATATTCTGAGGAGTGAGATAACTGGGTTAAACAGTGGTTCTATTCCAAGTTTTCTAAGGAATCTCCATACTGCTTTCCATAGTGGTGATACCAATTTTCAGCCCCACCAGCAGTGTATGAGTGTACCTTTTTCCTCACATCTTTGCCAACATGTATTGTTACTTGTATTCTTGATAATTGCCATTCTGACTGGAGTGAGATGACATCTCAGTGTAGTTTTAACTTACATTTCTCTAATTGCAAGGGATATTGAACATTTTCTCATATATTTGTTGACCACTTATATTTCTTCTGTGAATTGTCTCTTCAGTTCCTTAGCCCATTTATTGACTGGGTTATTTGTGTTTTTTTGGTGTTAAGTTCTTTGAGTTCTTTATATACCCTGGAGATTAATGCTCTATCTGAGGTGCAGGTGGTAAAGATTTTCCTCCCATTTTATAGGCTCTCTCTTCATGTTCCTGATATATATATATATATATATA
>NW_025999842.1:66780670-66805028 GCF_001458135.2 Marmota marmota marmota
ATATATATATATATATATATATATAAAGTTGTAGATGGACACACTACCTTTATTTTATTTATTTATCTTATGTGGTGCTGAGGATTGAACCCAGGGCCTCATGTGTGCTAGACAAGAACTCTACCTCTGAGAGACAACCCCAGACCTGAAGAATCTTTTTAGTTTGATACCATCCCATTTATTGATTCTTGATTTTACTTCTTGTGCTTTAAGAGACTTGTTGAGGAATTTGGTTCCTAAGCCAACATGATGGAGAGTTAGGCCTACTTTTTCTTCTACTAGGCTCAGGGTCTCTGGTCTAATGCCTAGATCCTTGATCTACTTTCAGTTAAGTATTGTGTAGGGTGAGAGATAAGGGTTTAACTCCATTTTTATACATATAGATTTTCAATTTTCCTGGCACCATTTGTTAAAGAGGCTATCTTTCCCCCAATGTTTATGATGCCTACCTAAATACATTTTAACCCTAAAGTTTCAAAATTGAAAAAGAAAAAAAACAGCTTTTGATGTTTGATTATTCCACTTTATAACTCTTGCTATTGTTTAATCTTGAATGTTGTTGAAGACAGGAAAAGGATGAAGGACTGAAGAGATAAAGGGATATCTTCCTGGGCATTCAGATTTAAGATTTATATCTCAAACTTAATACTTTTTCTTTCTTATTCATCAATAAAAATGCTGTAAGTCTGGCACTCTCTCTACTGCCTGGTGATCAAAATATGCCTAGTATACACCTGAGGCAAACCACTAAATTGGAAAGGGGCCGTTTCTGATTGTGGTGTTATAGGCTAAATACCAGTTTTTAATTTTCAATTTAGTCATAGTAACAATGGAGAGATCTAGAGTGTGCAGCGCCACCTTCTGGTGATCTGCATTAGTCCATCCCTGCAGCTCTGACAGCTGAAAGATGAGATTTCACAATAGAATCTTAGGAGGCTAGCTGTCCTGTACTAATCAATACGAATGTATGTGTCCATTGAATGAACAATGTGGATAGTGACCAAAATAAAAGTACCTATTTTTAGACACAGTTTAAGTTTCAAAAGGCTGGGATAACAAGTATTTTTCTCCTTGTTGCATCCTCAGTACCTAACACTGTAGAACAACATGGGGATTCAATGTACATATATTGAATAATAATAGTAGGTTTGATTACTGTCTTTATTAAGTCTTAATTCCTTCTCAGGATCAAATGGAAATTGATTCCTGATCTGAGGCCTTAGGGTTTCTCAAACTTTTGGCCTAAATTTGTCTCCCTGCTTCTTATTTCATCCAACTTAATCCTACTGCTTCTGTCTATCAAAAATCCCAATCTTTTATGAAAGGGGTAATATGCTTTCTTTTCCAAATATCTCATCTTTCAAGTGTCCAGATTGATTTCAGGTGACCAATGTTTTCACATGGGATATGCAGGCAGTGCCTGAGACCCCGTGCAGCTGATCTCACATTGAATCCCTAATTTTCCTCCAAGACAGGTTTGGCCATAGCAACACAGGCCACTTCTTTTCACTACTATGCCTTTGTAAGTTGGGCTAGTTGTCAACTGGCCTGCCTTTTTGTGGAGGCTCTTTAAGTGGGCACGTATTGGTGGCCAGAACCAAACTACTTACCATAAACTGTGCCTACTAAATCTGGGGGAACTGAACACCGTGCAGTCCATCCCACTCACTGAGATTTTCATGAAACAGCATCACATCAATTTTGAATGACTTGCTTAAGGCTATAAAGTAATCAGGAATCCATGCAATTCTGCAATATTGCCCTCTTTTTTTTCCCCCCTTAAAACTTTAAGTATATTTGCCTCTCTAGCACAGGAAAAATAATTTCTGGAAAAGCTGCATCCTCGTAGTTTGTAGTGAGAACTCATTTTTCCTTCCCTGTTTCATTATGCCATTGTGTTTTCATGCGTCTTTTTGGCATGTTTCCTGGAGACGCTTTGTTTGAGATCAGTTTTTCCTCTTCTACTGTTGTAAGCTTGGGACTCTTTTTATCATCTCTGTCTCTCCCGCTCCATAGCATGTTAAATTATCTTTATTCTCTTTCTGACACACTGATTCCTTTGTGGTCACATTTTCCCTTCCTAGTTTGGTATTTCCTCACTATTCTGTGCTCATATTTTTTTGGTGTGTGATACTTTTGAAATGCACTGAAGCCTTAGAAAATACTTTTTCTCACAAATAAAGATTCCTATTTCATTCAAAAGTATGATCTTTTGTGTGTGACCTTTAACAACTTCTTTATCTTTCTGTTTGGGAATAAAAACAACTACTCCACTGAATGCCTTCTCTGTGTCAGGCACTGTAGGAAACATGTTGCATACATTATTTTTAATATTTATAAATTCTTGTAAACATTATGTTTCCTCATATGCAAGTAAAGGAACAGAGGCCAGAAATGTGTCCTAGGATACTCTGTAGAATTAAGATCAGAATCCAGAATGATCTGAGTCCAAATGTTATCTTCTTCTCTTGATATCTTATAGCCCCTTAATGCTGTGGAAGCCTATTTTACTATATCATTCCTACTTTATAAAATTTGAATAATCCCAAGTGTTGATGTGTAATTTTTTGGATGCTATTTCAAAAATATAGCAATTATCAAATACCACAGTACAATAAAACTTTCACTAAGAATGGAAATCTATGCCTGTGTCAATTTCTAGTGAACTGTGACTGTTGAACACTGGAAACATGGCTGGCAGAACTGAAAAACTGAGAATTTTATTGAATTTATTTCTAATAATACCTTTTTTTTAAAAGAGAGAGAGAGAGAGAGAGAGAATTTTTTTATTATTTATTTTTTAGTTTTCGGCAGACACATCTTTGTTTGCTGAGAATCGAACTTGGGCCGCACGCATGCCAGGCAAGCGCGCTACCGCTTGAGCCATATCCCCAGCCCTCTAATAATATCTTAAGTGTACATAACCAAACATGGCTTCCACAATGCATTGTGTGATCTCAGATAGCACAAATCTCCTGCTGCCATTCTTCTGAGGCCAGTATCCCAGCATTCCAGCATCACTTGGCTATTTAGGGGTCTTCTGTTCAATTTAGCCACTTTGAAATCACTGCAAGAAGGACAAAAGAAATAATTTGAGTCTGTGATTGAAGCCACAGTAGCAAGTGCTACCAGCAGTCACTTTACAGCTCTGTGTCTAAGAACAATATTATGACATCACAATGCACCTTTGCTCTTGCTTAGCTTCATCTCACTTAATGTTAACAACTTGACACTTTTGTCTTTAATTGGGACTTCACTAGCTTCAGTGTGTAATGTAAAGGTTTTCCTCTCACACCAAGTCACGGCTTACTTTCTTTGCTACATAGCACAATTTCTTGCTTTGTATGCTTTGTATTCATGCACTTAGTATTTAAGGTGCAAAAAGGCTGAGGTTATAGTTTCTGTACTTTGGAATATTTTCTGTATGTCAAAATCACTTTTTCATGTAATTTATGAACCAAAGCATTTAAGGGGAGGGGGGAGTAGATAGATGACAGGAGGAAGGAAGCATCTCCAAATGGACTAGGGGTTAACTATTGTTCATAAATTTTTTTAAATTTTCTTCATAAACTATATTTAGCAAACTAAAACATACATAAAATCTGTTTTAAATAAATAAAAACAAAGTTCTATAAAGCTATATTATGGATCCACAACACACTCTTTATTATTTTAAAGTATCATTTATTGTTTTATCATTTATTGTGATTAAAAAACATGGCTCCCAGTAGAATACAGTTCCACTGATTACACTCAGGACTTCAAGGACATTTCTCTGTTGAGCAGTCCCCTAAAATTCTTCTGTTAGGGTGTGAACCAAGTGAGAGGAAATGAGCCTTTAATATGAGTTCCAAACAACTACTCCAGAGCTAGTTCCATTTCTGCTTTCAAATTTTTATCAACCTTTAAGACACAGGAAAAGAGACTGGGTAGAAGAAAAAGGGAACAATTATTTAGAGTATCATATTTCTCTACTATAATAACTCCCTTTTAAGCTCAGAAAGTATTTTCACTTATAACAAGAAAGTACATTTGGTAGTAAACACTATTGAAAGTAGTTTGTATCTGGACAATTTACTTGAACCTGTCAGTAATAAATTTCTTTGTGTCATGATTTCTCGTGGGACAAGTTGGTATAATAAAGATATTTTTCCCATCTCTAGAAAAAATACAAACTACTAGTATCTTTCTCCATTTTTTGTTTAAGTACATTTCTATAAGGTACCATTTATTTTAAATTACTTAGCAGTATAAAATCATACCATGATTCCAATGTAAAACACAAGAATAATTTATGTTCAAAATTTAATATTCTCAAAAAAATATTTTCTGACATGGTTTTATGGTTATCCTTTTCATTAATTTAATTTTTTATTTAATTAAATAAATAAAATTCATTTAATTTTCTCATTGTTTTACATTAATTCCTATAAACAATTGATTCAGACATTTAAAAGACTGTTGCCTGTTGAAGTCCACAATTATCATTTCATTTTAAATTACTATCTTCTTATATTAATAGCATGACATTCTTTATAAAAACTCCTTATAATTAGAAAATAATCACCATAAAATTAGATTGAAATATTGGCTAGAGTAGTTCTTTGAGATTGTTTAACCCAAGTTGTTTTCTATGACATTAATAATAAGGCTTCCTATCTGTCAGGTACTAATTATAGCTGCTCTGTATTAACCTTTGACCTAAAGGCTTTGCATGGATACTTCATTAAATTGCTTTTCAGTTCTGTGGGGTAAGTGTGACTGCCACCCCAATTAACACATGAAGAAATTGATATTCAGAGAGGGAAAGAACAGAAGGAATGAGAGAAAGAAATCAACAAGCAAACAAGGAGGTTTTGTCCATAGCACACAAGCCTTAAGACCAACACTAGTCCTAATCCAGTAGATAAATGAGGAGAGAGTATAAAGAGAGCCATTTTTAAAAGTAGTAAGTTACTGGAAAACACATTAATGAAACAATATGCTTTTTTTTCCTCTTTTTTTTTTTTTTGGTACCAGGGAATGAACCCAGGGACTCTTAGCCACTGATCAACATCTCAAGTTCTTTCTATTTATTTATTTATTTTAATTTTAAGTCAGGGACTCACTAGGTTGCTTAGGCCCTCACTAAGTTGCCGAGGTTGGCTTTGAACTTGGGATCCTCCTGCCTTAGCACCGCCCCCAGCTTCTGGTATTACAGGCAGGCGCCAGGATGCTCAGCAAGAATACATATTTTAGCTAAAACAAAAATGGTATGTTAAGAAGAAATGCAACTCCTATTCTTATCAAATTAGAAATGATTTGAAGGAGGGCTGGGGTTGTGGCTCAGCGGTAGAGCCCTTGCCTAGCACATGCGAGGCCTTGGGTTCAATTGTCAGCACCACATAAAAATAAATAAATAAAGTAAAGATATTGGGCACAACTACAACAAAAAATAAATATTTAAAAAATGATTTGAAAGATAAAAATGAATCTCATAAGTTATGATAGGACCATTATTTTGTACAATGTTTAAACATGGGAATATTAATTATCACATAAAATAAGCTATTAAGGCAAACAGAATTTATATAACCAACTGGCTTTAGGTTAAATTGTTGGAGGCCATTTAACAGGCTAGGATACAGATCTATTGGCATTAAATGACTGGGCCAAGGTCACAAACAATGATTCCTATAGTGTCTGAATGTTGATGAGAAAGTCCAGGAGGTAGAGATTATGAAAGGGAAGACAAGGCTACCTCCTTCACTCTGGTATAGTCACTTGCAACATCAATTACAACCAGGTAATTCTCAGCTTAGTGATGGGGATGTGTTCCAAAAAATGTCTCATTAGGTTATTTTGCCATTATGGAGCACCATAGTGTGTATTTACTCAAACCTATATGGTTCAGATCAATCAGTGGTTCTAGGTGGCCTCTTGATGTCATCCAGAGACAAGGCAACATGAGATGGATGAGGATTCTGTCCTCTAATGCAGGACACAGTTTTATGAAAAGTAGGAGAATTGCATGCTAAAATAATAACAGTGCAGTGTAGCAAATATAAAAGCTGGAAACACTCATTTGTTATCATCACTAGGTCTGATGTTCAGTTTGTAATTGCATGTGGTCTCTGTTATCGGACTGGAAGGGCAGTAGGTTTGTTTACCCTGCAGCACCTCATACAAGTGAGCCACCCCTTGCTCTTTCAAGTTGTGATCACTGTGTCAGCAATATGGCCACAAGAATTTTTAAGCTTTGGAATGCTATTGACCAAATTACATTGTGTGCATGTACAAATATTTAATGAGTCCCACCATTGTGTATAATTATAATGCACTAATAAAAACGGGAAAAAGAATTTTTCAGCTTCATTGTAATCTTACAGGATCATCACCACATATGCCATCTGAAGCATCATTCTGCTGCACACGACTGTGTTTGAAAGCAGGGAAGAGTTCCTCATTCTAACTCTTAAAACAACTGCCTTGATGCCACGGGAAGATAGGAACAGAAAGCATTTAGGCAGGCATGCTGACAGGGAGTCCCTGTGGAGAGCAAGATTTTGGGGTTCTCTGTGGCCAGGGAAAAGCCTGAATGAGGGCAGAGAATGAGGTGCCGCACTGTGAAGCAAGTTTTGGTGCAGAATTGCCATGGGTACAGCCCCTCAGCCCCTCCTGTACCCACTCCCACCCATGCTCAGCCCTTGGCTCATTTTTGCTCTTTCTTCATTAGAGTTAATATTATTATTATTATTATTATTATTATTATTATTATTATAGTATTGTTATTAACTGAAGCTTGCAAAGCCAATTACATATTGCAAAGTTAAGTTCATGCCCGTTCCTTTATTTCTTACCACAACCATACATGCTGGTATTCAAGAATACCAGAGAAAACCTTAGGGGAGATGGCTGCTGCTCTCGAAATCCTACAAATCCTGGGGTTCATGGGCTTTCCTCTGTGGCATAGGCTCCCAGATGAAGCATCCTACTTTTCCTCAGGATGTTCTCAGATCCCCTTTGGGCATATTTGTGTGCTTTGGTTCCAAGTCTATTTGGTTCCATTACTCTCTATGTCTGTTGCTCACCAATCCCACCCTGTCGTGATGCCTGTAGGTGTGCAGTAAACTTTCGTAGAGAGGAGAGTGATGCTCCCCGCTTTCTTTTTCAAGATTGATTTGCCTGCATCCTTCCTCACAAATTTTAGAGTAAAGTTTCTCGTGTTTAATAAAAATCTGGAATTTTGACAGGTATTTTATTAAATTAATAGATTAATTTGGGGGAAAATTGGCATCCTTGTTAAATTGCACTTCCTTTTCTTTTATATTTTATTTATTTATTTTGGTACTGGGGACTGAACCACTACCCCAGTCCTTTTTTGTATTTTTTTATTTAGAAACAGGGTCTCACTAAGTTACTTAGGTTCTTGCTAAGTTTCTGAGGCTGGCTTTGAACTCGCGATCTTCCTGCTTCAGCTTCCCACGCTGCTAGGTTTACAAGTATGTACCACTGTGCCCACATCCCTTTATTTTTAAAACAAATTCACCCTTCTGGGTTTTTCTCTTTTGCCATTGACTGTATCCTACCTATCAGACTCATCTTCCCAGATGTTAAACATCAATGTTTCTTAAAGTTCAATCCTGGGATTCCTCACTCCTCTACCTACCCCTGCCCTGTGTTCTCAAAGAGTGAGCTTATCAACACCCATCTCTAGAATGCCCAACAACTCAGAAATAATCATTAACTCACTTAAGTTTATGACACAACCTGCTTCACTTCAGATCACCAGCCATGGTATTCAGCCTCATTGAAATCTCTGAGTATCTCAAGGACACCCCAAGTTCAGCTTGCCCCAAACTAACCATTGACTTTCCCAACCATTTTCCCTCACAGATTTCTCTAATCATCATTTATATATGTAGCAATCCTATTCTTTCAATCCTATCCAAACTCAGCAATGTCTGCCCATTTTTACCTCCTAAATATCCCTTGAATCTGAGAGTCTTCTGTAGCTGAACTGTCACATTTTTATTACAAATTGTCTTAATACTTTTCCTGGATCACTGCAATAGTCTCTTGACTAATTCCCCAGCTTTCCTCCTCCTTCATCTATTTTCCATTCTGCAGACAGTAATGAACTTACGTCATCCCTGCTCACACACACTCTTGTCACTGCCTTCTCCCCCTAAATCAATGAACATTCCTCTTAGGATAAAAACAAAATCAGTACTTTAAATGAATTTCTGAGCTCTCTGGAAAGTAAGAGACATGTCCAAAGGCAAAAACAAAAACAAGTAACAACAAATGCAATGAACCACAAGGAATCGAGCCTGGAGAAGGAAACAAACTCCGAGGTTCAGCTGTTTAGGAGCAAATGCTAAAAGTAGGAATTCATAATTCAAGGGCTTAGGGTTGAACAGGAGAAAAGAAAAAGCAGGCCTTGGGTCCACCTAGCACCAGGGAGTAAGCTCAACATCCGTGCACAAAAACACTATTCTGAAAAGGATCACATGTTAGTTAGCAAAAGGGGTTAGTGAAGAAAAATCTGCTGGGAGGCAAGAAAGAGGTAAGGAGGAAGATGGCAGCCTGCCATAGCTCCAAGGCTTCCAGACAGATGTCTTGCCTGAGAATTAGTAACTATTGATTGCTCCTCATGTAAGCATGGGATTGAGATTTTGGCATCTGTGGAGAAACTCCACACAATAATTGAATGTTGGAAGCTCACGACTGCATAGTAAAAAGCAGCCTCTCAAAATTCCCACAGATTGTCTTCAGCAATGTGTGTGTGTATATATATATATATACATGTATACATAGATATGTATATTTACAAGAAAAACATCCTGAGCAAATACATGAGCAAATAACTAAATACAAGTGAAATTCAATGGAAAAGCCAACAAAAACACATTAAGATCTTAAGAATTTAGATCAATCAAATTTAGAGTATTAATTAATTAATTATGTGAAGTGTTTAAAGAAGCAAACAAAATAAAAATTGAACAAGGAACAAATGGCTGTAAACATGACCTCCTCTGTACTTATGAGAGAACACGATCCTCATGAAACAGTAAAAAGTGAAGTAGAATTCTGTAATACATAAAGTGCTGTACAGCACAAAATATTGACCCAGGAAGATAGTACTGAAAACTGTGCTGCGTGAACAGAAGTTAAAAGATAGAAGGAAGCACAGAGCAATGTTTCTGGTTAACAGTTGTACACTGAAACAGCAAGTGTTTCCTAAGGATTTATCCAAACAACTGATGGGTGGGTTACACATTAGAAGGGTGGTCATTGGAGGGAGGGAAATGTAAATGGTGAATGAGGACGAAAAGGAGTAAATAAACACAATAATAAATGACAGGTGAAAGCAGAGACAGAAGTATGTTGGAAAGCATGGATTGAAGACTCATATCACAAAAGGACATGGGTGGTCAACTCGGTTCTCTGCGCCTAAGGACTTCTGCAAAAAAAGCAATAAAATAAAAAGGTAGCCTTTGAATGACAGCACCACCCACTAGCTTATTGGATCTCATTCTGAGAAAATTGTGCAATTACATGGAGACACAGGCCATGTAAGCAAGCAATCTTTAGCTGATGGATTCCATTTAGGGAAGAGCAGAGTATTTATAATGTATTCTGAAATAAAAATATTTAAATGAACTTTATGTTCCTAAGATCAAGACACTTTCCAAGTCTGCTTTAATATTTCACGCAAAAGCTTTCAAATGGTCAATAAGACTATACTCCGTATAGCTAAGAATCATCAACAAACTTGCATTACTAAAAATTCATGCAACTTCTTGGTATATTTGAAACATATAATAGCAAATTACTAGCATTTTAAAGTAAAAGATTAATAGAATAATTAATATCAAATGACTAAAATAGTTACTAAGTCATACATGATATTGATTATTGAGTAAAGTAAATGTGATTCTTATTAAGTAACTATTTGGTGCTCAAGAGATGGTGTGAGATTTTAAAAATATGAGGGAGAAACGTCCAAGGCATCCAGACCTAAGTAGAAAAGTTAATCTATGGAGACATTTAGAAAATAATCAGAGAATTCTATAATCAGCTAAAATTTTAATAGAAATTCGGAAAAGGAAGAGAAAATATTCTATGAAAAATGAAAATAAAATTGTAAAGAAAAAAATAGTATGTAGGAAAGTAGTAGGGAGAAATTTGTATTATAGGTGATTCTGAAATATAGAGACACACACACATATTTTTAAGATATATATATATATGAGAAATATAGAAAACAGAAAATCAATATATGATAATATGGTATAGCTTTTTTTTGGAACGTAAAATTACAAATTGAGCCTTTCGAAAATCTTTAGTTGTCAGCAACAAAGTGGCCTTAAAAATTGTAATCAGATCTAAAAAGAGCAAAATGAATTAAAGGCCAATGATGTTATGAGTAAATAAAGCTCTTCAGTTGCTGTTTTTCTTCATTTTAGTTGAGGATAAAATTTTTTAAACCAAAAGGGGAAGTAAAGATTAAAAAGAAAGAACCAAAAAGTCCTGGAAGACTGAAAAGATTGCAAATAACAGTTAGCTGCTCTAAAGTGAGCAATATCTTCTGGTATGGGCAATTTGGATTTTAGCATAATAAGAATTTGAATATCAATCTGTCAAATGTAATTTTTGAGAACCAGGGAGAATAGGGAAGATTTTATTTTTTTGAAAGGATGGTGAAATTAATTCCTAAAATTAAAATAAATATTTTTTATCAATCCTAATAGGCTTTAGAATGATTTTAGGGATAAATGAATATGTAAAGATTACCAAAAAATTAATGCAATTTTATTTATTTTAGGAGCCTCTATTATTTCAATAATGGCAAATCATGCCAGGCTAAATTCATTCTCTTATTAAAATATGCTGAGGCTATAGGAACCTTATTGTAAACTATGATCATATAAGAGAGAAAATTGGTAAAACATTACTGCTTCTTGGAAGTCCTAAGTCCTTCAGACCTCACCAGGTGGTTTTGTTATAGAAGGGTGGGTTTGGCTTTCTCTTCTTCTGTTGTTTTTCTGACTCCCATGTGATGATAAATTAAGAATCACCTACAAGATGCCAGTACCTCCATCCTGGAGTTCCTAACCTCAAGATCTGGAAGTCAGTTCATTTCTGTTCATTATAAATTATCCAGTCTCAAGCATTCTGTTATAATAGCACATGATGGACCAAGATAGTACTTAATATCTATCCATTTTTGTTTTGTACAGTCTAATTTTTTCACCTAATTTTTCTTCTAGGATATTATCCTATTTCATTTTGTATAGATTTATCTATCTTATAAGTAGTGTAGAGTTTGATGATTGTTCTATCTGTGGTTTATCTGGTCCTTATTGCTAGATATTTAGACTGTTTCCAAATTCCTGTTATTCAAAAAATTTATTTCACAAAATATTGAATTGTATGATTGCAACTTATGTTGCAGGAAACTAGATATAGACCCTTACAGAACAATTTGTAGAGTACATATTGAGCCATAATAAAGAAGGAAATGCAGTCATTTGAGACAAAGAGGATGAAGCCAGAAGATATTATGCTAAGTGTAATAAATCAGACCTGAAAGACAAATGTTTCATGATGTCACTTTTATGTAGAATCCAAAACAGCCAGGCTCACAGAAGCAGAGAGCAAAGTGATAATTTCCAGAAGCAGCACAGAGAGGGAAATGTTGGCCTATGGATGCTTATTTTCTGTCATGCAAGATGAATAGTTTCTGAATTGCTAATAAATATCCATGTGACTGTAGTTGACAATACTGCACCTTCAATTTGGAATTTGCTAAAAGATTTTGAATGGCGTGTGCTCGCGCGCAACACACACACACACACACACACACACACACACACTCGAGTGAACAGAAAAATCCCAAACCATGACTATGTGAGCTTGATTTCAGTGATCATTTTATGTACAAAATTTTAGTTTATTAGTTTTATCTTAGTTTTTAAAGAAGAAGAAAATATGCCTTAAATTGGTATCTGTCCTGAGGACGACTGTCAGACCATGTTGTCAATAAAATGCAATCTAGAAAAGAAATTGTTCTGCAGGTTTTCCCACCCTTCCATGCCTCCAAGGGACAGACAAGAAAAATAAAGGTCCCCTGAGAATTCCTAATCAAAGATTTGTGCTCACAGGTGATAGGGGCCTGTGTCTGATGCTGATTCCATAATGCCAGAAGATGCCAAGCTGAACAGTTAGTTTCAAGTAGCCGGCTGAGTTAGCTATGACTATGTACCTGCAGAAATAAACTTCCTCAAGGGACACACTTTAAACCAAGGGTGCAAAGAGTTCCCAGAGATAAGAGCCTATGAAATGAGAGCCTCCAATCAATAGTGATGACATTGAATTTGTCAATCACTTTGAAGAGATGAACATCTTAACAATATTCTTCCAATCCATGAGCACACAATGTCTTTCCATTTATTTGTATCTTCTTGAATTTCTTTCATCAATGTTTTATAATTTTTGTTGTACAAATCTGATTGTTTGTTCCTAGCTATTTTATTCTTTTTGTTGCTCTTTAAATGGGATTGCTTTCTCAATTTCTCTTTTTGATAGTTTATTGTTTGTGCGTAGAAATGCCACTAATTTTTGTATGCTGATTTTGTATCTTCCTACTTTAATGAATTTAATCATCCAAAGAAGAGTTACTACCAATCCTTCTTAAATTCTTCCCAAATGGGCTGGGGCTGTAGCTCAGTGGTAAAGCGCTTGGCTTGCATGCATGAGACCCTGGGTTCGATCCCCAGCACCACATAAAAATAAACAAATAAAGATATTGTGTCCATCTACAAATAAAAAAGTATTTTAAAAAAATTCTTCCCAAATAACAGAAGGAGAAAGACTTTTAAATCCATTTTATGAAGTCAGGAACACCTTGATACCAAAGCTAGACAAAGATACTATGAGACAAGAAAACTACAAGTTAATATCTCACTTAGATTGACATAGATACAAGAATCCTCAATAAATCAATAGGAAACCAAATTCCATAGTGTATTAAAGAATCATATACATATGATTAAGTGGAATTTGTTGTTGGGATCCAAGAAATGTTTGAACATATGAAAATCATTGTGATACACCACATCTCCAGAAACACAAAAATATGTGATTCCCTCACTAGATACAGCAAAAAAAAAATTGACAAAATTCAGTATCCATTCATGATAAAAAAAAAAAAAATCCCACAGCTAACATTATGATCCATGGGAGAAACTGAAAGGTTTTCTGTAAGATGAGGAAAAAGGCAAGAATGCCCGCTCTGGTTAGCACAGGACATCGAGTCCTCTCCAGGACAATTAGACAAGAAAAATAAAGAAAAATATCCAAATTAGAAAGAAGTCAGATCATCTTGGTTTGCAGTTTCTATATGTAGAGACTCCGAAAAGCTCAACCAAAACCCTGGCTCTAACTCTAGGCCTCTGGCCTGTGGCTTTAGCTCTGTTTCTCACAGTTAATTTCCAGGCAATGCTTCCCTTTAATCGGATCACAGCCTCACCTAGGCACCCACAGAGGCATAGTTACTGGAGAAAGTGGCACTCTGGCCTGGAGACTCTGTCTCCACTGCAGTTTGTGAAATCTTGAAACTAGCAGTTCAATTTTCACAAAAGTAACTCAACCACTACTGTCTTCAGTCTTTCTTAATATCATCATCCCCTAACCACAGTAAATGGGTTGAAGGCAGAGAAAGACCAATTTTCATAGCATATTCACATTAAAAAATTCATGAATATGTTATTTTATCCCTTAGGTTTCTTTTAAAAACTTGAAATTTTTTCAATAGATTAAAATTTTTAATTTTTGCTGGTGGTTCTCATATGTTCTAAGAGCATTCTCAGAAGTTGTTTGGCTCAGATTGATATGGGAGAAACAAAAGCCATGATAGTTTTAAAAGATAAAGCTAAAGAAAGGAAGTTCAAAGTCAATTATGAATTTTCTCTTAAATGTGATGATGTTCTTTTGTATTTTTAACTCTGTATTTTTATGTCAAAATTTTTAGATATTGTAATGCTTATGAATAGAGTTTTAACTTGTTTTTCAGTGTAAAGTGACAGTTTTTTATTAACCTGATCTGAATGCCCAAAGTACTTTTATCTTAAGTTATCTTCAAAGTATTACATTCTCTTACTTAATAAACATGCATTCAGAGGCTATTGTGTTCTAGATGCTATTTTAGCTACTGGATATACAAACACAAGCAAGATCAATGAAGTTCCTGCCTTGGTTCATCTTATGTTGCTGTAACAAATCACCTGAGGCTGGATACATGATAAAGAAAAGAGCCATATTTAGCTCCCAGTTCTGGAGACTCAAGAGTATAACACTGTCATCTCCTCAGCTCTGGTGAGGACCTCACAGCAGATGGTTCCATAGTGTCAGGAGCACACATGGAACAGATTACACGGTGAGGCAAGAAGCAAGATTCCAGGGAAAGATCATCCCAGCATCCCATTCATGGAAATGCACTCAGTCCTGTGAGATGTTAACTACACTGTGAGAGTGGCATTAGTTCATTTATGAGGGTGGAGTCCCCATGTCTAGCTACCTTCCACTGGGCCCTACCCTTCATGCTTTTACTAGGTGGGCACAACTGCACTGGGGTCAAGCTTCCAGCATATGAACCTTTGAGAAACTGACTGAAACCACAGTTCCCATACTCATGAAGTTTAATTTCTGGTAGGAAAAAAAAATCAAAGCATATTGATACAGTCTGATAACCCCCCATTCGTATGTTGAAATCCTCCCCCACCAAGGGTATGGTATGAGAAGGAGGGGCCTCAGGCCATGGGGTGAAGCCTTCATGCAGGGGCTGAGTGTCCTTATAGAAGAGGCCAACAGTGGCTCGTAGCCCATCCACAGTGTGAGGCTAGCATGAGAAGAAGGCCTTTATGAGGGAGTGAACCTTCTCAGACACCGAATGTGCAATGCTGTGAGTGTGGACTTCCCAGCCTCCTGAAATGTGAGAAATGGATTTCTATTGTTCTCAAGTCACCCAGCTTATGGTATTTTGTTTAGCAATGGAAACACACCGAGACGCATAGAGTGCCGGGTAGCTCTGAAGAAAACAGTAATGCAAACTCAGGGGAGAGAGCCGCTCCCATGGGAATACTCTGACAAGGTGGTGACTCTGCAGGAGGTGACTTCTGTCCAGACACCTGCAGGAAGGGAGTAAGTCCTGTGAATTCTGAGTTAAGAACAAATCTGCCAACGTATGGCTTCAGGAGAACTCGTGACTGTGGACCGAACTTTTAAAATAACGAACGGTAGAAAAGCAGACCTCACGTTTTTGTAAAGATAAAAATCAACTTCCTGTTATGGCATGACAAGTCATGGGATTCGAAAATCACATAGATATAAACACTCAGTGCCATGGATCTATGCCAAGGAAAAATATGAATCCTTACAGGGCAAACTGCATGCACAGATAAGAACTAATGCCATCAATAAGCTTTTAACGAGTGAGAGAAATATTCCTAGGTCACCAATGGACAGAAAACATGTTTTCTTCAGGGTTTTGACTAGTTTCTGATTGTCTGCAAAAGTGAAAATTTATTGGTCGAATATCTCTAGGTCTAAACATGAAACAATGAAAGGAAGTCTCAGCCTGTATCCCACCCCTGAGGCCAAATGAGCTCTTTCAGCACTGAGGCCAAGGCAGACAAAGCCAGAGTCCTGAATCTGGCTCAGAAATGCAGTCTGAAGAGCTCTTTATGAAGTTATACACATTTTTGAAATTAGGATGTATCAAAATTAGGAAATCAAAAAATACTAAAACAAAATACTCATGAAGTTTAATTTCTGGTGGGAAAAAAGATCAAAGCATACTGTTACAGTCTGATACGCACCCACCATTCATATGTTGAAATCCTCACCCACCAAAGGTTTGGCATTAGAAGGAGAAGCCTCAGGCCTGGGGGTGAAGCCTTCTTGCAGGGGCTGAATGTCCTTATAGCAGAGGCCAACAGTAGCTCTGCAGCCTGTCCACAGCGTGAGGCTAGCATGAGAAAAAGGCCTCTATGTATTTAAAAATGTATTTAGTAATTGAACAATCCTACTCTGTTTTGGGTCAGTAGAGTAAATAATATTTCAATATTCTTTTATCCAGATTATATTTTTTTCAGAAATAACATTTGCTTTCAATTTTCTACTTTTATGAATTTATCAATAATATTAAGAAGTGACTATAACTGTTGAAATACGAGCCATCTTTACATTTTTTTACCAATAATTTTTTTTTATTTATTGGATTATATGATAATAAAGTTTAGCAAAAAATATCATAGAGCTGAGTCTTCATATTTCCTCAGTGTATCCTATACACTCTCTATAACGTTCTGTTCTTCTCTTCTAGAATTCTAATTGTTTATGATTTAATTTTCAACAAATTTATAGGTAAGTGGATAAAAATTGAGAAAGTGAGCAGAAACTACCTAGTTTTTGGAGAATTGGGACTACATAAATCAATGAGATATTCTTTTTCCCCTTCTTAAAACCTTTCAGGAATATATTAAAATCTTTGCAAAGATGGTTACGCCTCCACATTAAATCATATTCTAGTGACTCAGGGTTAATTCAAGAGTCATGCAAGAGTTTATGCTAGAGTTCCTTGAGGATTGAGAAAACCAGGTCAGTGCCTGCATTTGCAGTCATTAAGTGCATGTTGGCAACTGGTATTACTGCTTCCAGTAGCTCCCCAGTGTCAGAGGATCCAGTCTAAAGCAGTAATGTTCATGGACAAAGATTGTTGAAATTTCTACTAAGCTTCATCTCCTGAAAGGTTTCGAGCAACTCTTTCCTGTATGATTCTCTCTGATCTATCCCTGAGAATAAATAATGTGATCCTTGTACCCCTGGCTGCAGCACTTCAGATTCTGTTGTCATTGAAAGTTTTGCCCTATGTTTCCTTTACCTGATTTTAAGCAGACTCCTTCATTGCACAAACTATCTTTTCATATTTAAGTACTAAATGACTTTCAAATTTTTTATGCAAAATAGGGGAAGAGCTAAGAATTTTAATAAGTAACTGAGATTTTATAAACAAATGGTGTCAGGTAAACTTAATTGTACTTAAATAGAATATGAAATTCTAAACAGCTACTCCCCTCTCCCCATTACTATATTGCTATGACTTTCAGACATTGGAAAATAGTCTATTTCTCAATCCTATATAACTTTAATGAAGAGCACTGTAGCTGAGCTTTGGAATGTTCTTCAATATGTTAGCAGGGTGGGGAAATACCAAGATAAAGAGCCAATGGTCCCAAAGCAGCTTCAGAGGTGGCTGAGAGGAGGGTACTCAGTAACTCAGCTGAGGAAATGACGAGAAGGAAATTGTTTTGTGTCTAGGGCACCGTGTGGAATTCCAAGATAAGAAAAACAGTTGCTAATTTGAGTATAAAAGCAGGAAACATGATACACTTTATTTCCTTTTATGCAAACACTAGTATTTGAGGGGTTGTGTGAAAATAATTTTTCTCTTGCTGAACCACAAAGACATAGACTGAAACAGCTTCTTTGGGACATACTGGCTTTTCTTTCTATCTTCTCTTTCTTGTGGATATTATGGCTAATAACACAAGTTTAGGAAGTCCATGGCCAGAAAACTTTTGGGGTAAGGTATTTTCTTTAAACATTTTAAATTTAAATCCAGACTCAGAGAAATGTAGTGCATAATTTATGACAATGATGGAAATTGCTGAGACATTTTGTTTACTGTAAACTGATTATATCCAAGTTTTCATAGATTTACTGCAGAAATGTTATTTGTATAAAACATCTGTAGAGAGAGTTACAGAGACATCAAAGAACCTGGAGAAGTATAGATTTTGGTTGGGGTTATAAAATATAATTAGAAAATAAGGTGAATTTTAAAATGAGGCTAAAAAAAGAAAAGAAATATAAGGTGTAAGTAATTGCTGTTTGGAATACGACAGAATGGATTTTATTGGGAAAAAATGTGTATTACTTGTGTAAAGGTTGTGTTATGTATTTTATTGAATGAAACCAAGATGTTCTACAGGGGTTTTTGTAACTTAAGTTGTCAATGTTGTATCTTTTAATTTCCAAAGTGAATATAAATAACAAATCTATACTTGAATGAATTTAGAGCATGACAAATATAAAGAATTTTTTGCAAATAAAATAATATTTTATGTACAATTACAATAATTTTAGATATAATAAATATTATATATTACATGATAAAATAAATATAATTATATAATATGATTCCTATGTGAAATATATTATTCCATATATATATATGATAATATATGGGGATAAGTTCATATAGCATTCCAATACTATCCCAGAGATAAGAGGACCAATACCAAGGTGGTTTTTCGTTTAGATCAGCCCACACTAAGGTTTTTTTAGTGTTCCCCAAAGCTGACCTTTGAGCAGGAACGGGCCAAAGTCAGTTACCTGTCGCTACAGGTTCAGGGAAGAAGGGCTAGGATGTGAAATTGACCTGTCTCTTGGGTTCAGAGAAATTTAAAAATAAAGAAGACAAGTTCAGTTACATCCAGGAAAGAAAAAGCTTTAAAGGAAAAAGAAATGGAGTTTATGAAGAGATCTATAGCCAGGTTCAAATGTTCAGAACAAGTTTTTAGTCCTCTCAAAAACTATTTCAGACTACTACTGTGATTTAAGGTAAGGTTTTGAGAGCCATCAGGTGAAAGTGAATGACACTTTCTGACTGTCCCCAGCAATCAGGTCTAGTTGACCATCATCACAGCAATTTGCATCAAGGGAATTAACTCTTTTCTGTCAATAACCATTTCTGTTTGCTTCTAGCCTAAAGAGAAATTTAATGATGAACATCTTGATAAAATTAAATGATAAATTGGGGGAGAAGAAAATGAATTATGCATGCATACTATACAGAACAGCTTTAGTAATAGCTTATTCTAGTTATATACCAAGAGACAATAAGCCTTTGAATTGTGGGATCTAATTATATATTTGTGACAATATTAATTGCTGTCCTTATTTACAGAGAAAGCAATCATGCAAACCACATGCTGAAAATAGCTAGAATGTGTCTAAACTAAACCCCCATTACAAAAATGAGTAATTGTACAAATTATTCAAAAGTAAATTAACTCATATTGCAAAACTCAATATATGAAATCCAGATCTATTTTTTCAAGCCATTCATAATTTGAGATTCATATAAGGAAAATAATCCATCATCTACTGAATAAAACATGAATAATAATCATTAAAGCTGAAATTAATAAGAGAATGCTTAGTTGGAGTCCATCCCTTCATCCTAAAATGTAATATTTTTTAATAAATAGATCTGTGCTTAAGAGGAAATACAAAGTTATTATATGAAAGATAGGTCCTAATATTTCTTTTTCTTGGCATGTGAATATAATGGAAAATAGGTGGGAAAAAGAAAACTGAGCAGAGTGTTGCATTTGTAAGTATGAAAATTCAATGGAAATTGGAAAACATAAAATATTTGATCACTTGGGGGAAAATAGGTAAAAGATTACAGTATTATTTCTGTGGTTAAAAGTGTTAAGTATACAATGAAAATATGAGTGTAAGTATATAACATTCAAGCATTTTCTGAGCTACAAATGTCAATCTTTTTATTTTCATTTCTTGATTTTTATTTCTAAATTGATATTGATTTTGGTAATTGGCTCCTTGAAAATACTATTTTAAAATCTTGTACAATGCATTATAACACATTGTTCATGGCTTCCAAAGATACTTGTCTGCTTGGCACTCTGAATTCATAAAACACAGAAAAAAAAATAACTTAGAAAAGCATAACTTGTACACAGAACCACAAAATTTCCCCAGCCTTAACACGTTTAAGGCACATAAGAAGTTGTTTTCCAAATATGACTTTCCCTGTTTACTTTAATGAATGGAAAAAAAAGCCAACAGGATAATGATGCCATAGTACTACCAATAATGATGGTTTGCATTTTTGTGGATATCACCCACTAAAACTTACTGAGCATTGTTCAAATAGCAAAGTCATGAGTACAGGAGTTGGCAACAAAATTGGCCTGAGAGTGACAACCCCCCTCACACCTTCCGCCTTTTCTTTCTTTACTGCACTTCCCTTCTCTATAAACCTTCCTCCTAAAAACAACAGGAAATATGGCTCATGAAAGTTTGCTATGTCTGCTCTCATGAAATAGAATACAATGTCATCGAACTCAGTTATTTTCTTAGTACTTAAGAGTCCCACACAAGACATAGCTTTGGCTGGACCTGCTACCTTTTCATGCTTTTTCTTGGGGAGCAAGGGATTGTTTCTTTTATAGCTAGCATTGTGCACAAATTGAGGAAAGGTATAGTTGATGTAGGAGCTGGCATTTATTCACCTATTTAAATCTTCACAAAAAAATGCAATGTATCTTTCAGAGGTTTAAATTCTTGGAGGTGATCATGTATGCAATTTTGTATGCATGTTCATCACCATTTTGTCATATATTATCTTTTTAATGGAGAAAATGGCAACAAATATTTACAGGAGTTTTAAAATATATGGTAAAATGGTTTCTAACTCCTTCTTAAAAGGAAATGGAACATTACCTGTTCATAGAAAGGTAAGATTCAAATAGGGAGGTAATTCTAATGCATTCTGATATTCATTTTTCACTAAATCTCATTCAGCTCACACTCAGAAACATTGGCTGGGCATATTAGATAATGTGTTAGGAGTCATACATATGACATGGTTTGGAAGTTCAGAGAGCTCAGGAGAAATGTTAGCAGTAAATCTGCGGGAGTAGAATTCTCAGGCACGTTTGTGAAGAAGTGGATGCCTAATTAGGATGATCATCTTTGACAATTACTGGGACATAGTTGAAAGGCAGGTTGAAGGTAGTATTTTTTTAAATTTATTCTAATTTGTTATATATGACAGCAGAATGTGATTCAACTCCTATTACACAATAGAACACAATTTTTCATGTCTCTGGTTGTACATAAAGTAGAGTCACACCATTTGTGTCTTCATACATGTACTTACGGTAATGATTTTAGTAAGATTTTTAATATCAGTGCAAAAGTTTGATCTGATTTAACCCCAATCACTTGCAACTTATTGGCTTCAAGCCTCCTCACATTCCACCTCCCTAGGATTTTTCTCTAAGGTTGGAAAAGGGGTGTGAGGGTTATAGAGTTCATATTCTATATTTTCTAACACACTAGAGGAAAAGAGCCTTTGATTCTTGATCAATTTCTGGCCTCTGCTGACATCTACTGACAGGTATTTCTCAAATGCTTTGGGGCATTGCTCTTTCTCTTTCTGCCTTCACTGCTGAAGCCCTCACTGCAAAATCTGGCTCACATGATCTGTGCAACATTTGCTGACAGTGTGGTTCTTCCTTTCTGCAAATCCCCCTGGTCTCCTGGCCCTCTTTCAGGTGCTCTTCTATCTGTCTCAGTGGCACTGAACAATTTTTAACATCAGGAGCCTGGCTTCCAGTTCTGCCCTCCAGAGAACCCAGGCTTCCCAGAGGGGCTACTAGCTTCTCTAAGTATTATCTTCTCCAAGAAGCTGGGAATGGATCCTGAGTTCCCTGGGATTCCATACACCAGTCTGTAGCTCATCACAAGCAGGAATGGAGCAATGAGCCCCTTCTCTGAAACTCTCAGTGGTCCTTTGCTACATAATCTTTTTCTTTCTCTCTCTGAAATCCTTCTTCACACTGCTCATGAAAAATGACCGATAGGCCATGTTTTATTCTTCCTAACTTTGTTTATAGTAAAAAGGTATGTTCTCGAGTCCTTTAGGTTTTTAGCATTTTGAAGTTGAAACAAAAACTTTTCTCTCAAAATACCTAGTTAGTGCAGTAACAATGTTAGTTTTCAAAACTATGATTTTTTTTTCTCTATATTTAACAATTTATTTAGTAATTTTAAAGTGAAGCATTGACTTTAATTTTGCTTGCTAGCTGTCTTAACCTTCTGTGAGGTAACTGAATAACATGAATGGCTGGGAACCAATTTGGAGGGAGTTAAGTGTTATTGAAGGGAGGAATCCTTGTCTAAGAGCTGAAAATGTTATTTCTCAGCCTATAGAAAAATAGCATAAAGGGATCTTCCCAGTAGGTGGGAGCAGTGTGTTCACAGAGAAGCTGAAGGGAGCAGGCTCCTGGATGAGCACATGCCTCAAGGAAGTCCTCTGTCTCCTTCCAGATAGTAAAAAAAAAAATGGTGCACATTTCAAACTCACCTCAATTAGAGTTGTGAATGGTCTTCAACAATTATGCATCATTAGCATGACGCATTAACAATGATGAATATTAACAGCCTGTTAATTATTTCTTCATCACAATTACTTAGAAAATTTGAAAAATGAGGGTTTATAAATGCTGGTCCTTAAAATGGCTATGTCTAAATTACCTAGAAAGAATTATTATAACTTGTCTCTCACTATGAGCTGAGATTGTGATTCAGTAGGTGTGAGGGAGCCTACATGCTCTACTACTGGTCAATGCATCTGTGGTTTCAGGATTGTGCATTGAAATTAATGAGAATTGTCTTTTCTCATTATCTCCTTGCTAAATTTTGTTATCAATGTTACACAAGCCTCAAGAAACAAGTTGGGAAGCAGTCCTGAGTTTTCTATTGTCTGGACAAGTTTTAGTAAGATTTGCATTGCTCATTGTTTAAATGTTTGAAGAAAATCATCAATACAATCACAGCATCTTGGACTGCATTAATAATAGTGACCACTCAGAGTGTCCACTGAGTCTTCTGTTTATGGCAGCTGTTTATGCCCTTTTAAGTCAAACTTCCAAATACATTCTGTAAAACTTGTTTGTGACATTCTCTCATGTTTTCCCAACACTATATTATATGTACAGAAGAAACATTTAAAGAACTGTGCAGTGAGCACAGAACCTGGCTTATTTCATTTGCCATAATGTCTTCCAGATTCATCTATGTTGTTGCAAATAACAGGAATTCCTCCTTTATTTTTAAGATTAAATAATAATATTCAGTTATTATATAATGTTCTTTTACATACATACATATACATATGTTTGTTTAACAACAGGGATACATTATGAGAAATACATTGTTGGGTAAATTTTTTCATTGTGCAAACATCCAGAAAGCACTTATCAACCCCAAATGACTACAATATAATTTTATGGGACCATTGTCATATATGGGATTTATCAATCCAACATCATGTAGAAAAAAATGTGTTTATATATATCAAATTTTCTTTATCTGTTTATCCAATGATGGACATGTAGGTTGAATCTGTATTTTGGCTGTTGTGATAATGCTCCAGTGAACATGTGAGTACAGATATCTCTTAAAGATACTAATTTCATTTCCTTGAGGTATGTACCCAGAGGGATTGCCTGAATCATGTGGTGATTCTACATTTAGTTTTGAAGAAACTCCATGCTGTTTTAGTAATGGTTACACAAATTCACATTTCTTTTTTTTATTTGTTCTTTTTAGATATACATGACAGTAAAGTGTACTTTTTGACATAAAATAATACATGGAGTATAACTTACTCTAATTATGATCCCATTCTTGTGGGTGTACATGATGTAGAGTTTCACTGGTCGTGTGTGTATTCATATATGAACATAGGAGAGTCATGACTAATTCATTCTACTGTCTTTCCTATTCCCATCCATTGAGTTTTACAATCTATTAAATAATATATCTCTCCATTTATTTAGGCCTTGTTTAATTTCAGCAATATTTTGAAGGTTTTGGTGCAGAGATCTTACCTATCCTTTATGTTTAACGATGCTATTGCAATGTCATAATTTTATATATATATAAACACTTATTTTTATGTAGGTGGACACAATACCTTTTTATTTTATTTTATATGTTGCTGAGGATCGAACCCAGTTCCTCACACATGTTGGGTGACAGCTCTACCCCTGAGCCATAACCCCAGTCCCTATAACTATATTTGCTAATTACTTCTAACAACAGTGTGTAAAAGTTCCCTCTTCTCTGCATTGTCATCACATACATTTGTCACCAACAGATTTTCTTATACCTATTGACCATTTTCTTCCTTGGATAAATGTCTATTCAGGTCCTTTGCCCATTTTTAAATCACTATTTGTTTTCATGCCATTGAGTTGTATGAAATATTTATATACTTTACAGTAATCCCTTATGGGATCTTTATTTTGCAAATATATTTGTTCCATTTCATAGGTTGTATCATCACTCCTTTGTTGTGCAGAAGCTTCAGAGTTTGATGTAATCCCATTTGTCTATTTTTGCTTCTGTTGCCTGTGCTTGTGATGTTACGTTAATATGTGTGTGTATATATATATATATATATATATATATATATATATATATATATATA
>NW_025999842.1:66805378-66870625 GCF_001458135.2 Marmota marmota marmota
GTCTCTCCCAATCATTATTGTATCATATTCCATATTCCTATATCTCTCTCTCTCTCTCTCTCTCTCTCTCTCTCTCTCTCTCTCTCTCTCTCTCTCTCTCTCTCTCTCTCTCTTCTGCCTGCCATGAGATGAACAGCTCTCCTCTATTATGCCCCCCACCATGATGTTTTGTCTCTTCTTGGGCCCAGAGTGATGAAGTCCCTGAGGGCTGAACCTCTGAAACCATGAGCTCAAAATAAATCTTTTCTCCTCTAAGTTGTTCTTGTGAGGTATTTTGCTTATGGTGGTGCAAAGCTGACTAACACACTCGGTTTAATCTAATTTTCTTGCTTTTCTCTAGCTGAACTGTTTGTGATATGCCCTGTGTATGTGTGATTTAGGAGTCAGCAATAGATATGGGAAATATTTATCAACTAACATTTGGGGATCTTTTTCTCTGGCTTTTTTTCCCAGAATTTATTTCCCATTAATATTCTGTTAGCTCTGATTGATATGATCTCTGTCCTCTATTTCTCAAGATCGAAATAATGCAAGTTTTCAGTTTTGGTTCTACCTGCCTCAAATAATTCAGCCTGAGTCTGTTCTCAGGTTAGAGGCTTTGGGAAATCAAAAACTTGCCCAGAGCTTATTGATTTTCTTCTCCCACATATCCACTCCTCTGTAACAGAGGCAAACATCTGGTCATTCTTCAGTGCTATTAGGTATAGCTCTTTTTTCTTACATTCAGTGTTCATAGTCATTTTACATGGAAGAGTCAGTTCACAAGTTACTTGGAATCCTATCTTTCTTGAATGTTTCTGTTGCTTGTGTCATCTGTTCCAATGTCACTAAAGTTTCATTCTAATATTGGTCTGTCTCTTTCTCTTTCTCTCTCCTTCCATCTGGTCATTCCTATAGTAGATTATTGATTTTTTTTTTCATGGAAATCACACTTTGTTTTGAAATTTTTCTCTTCGTACCTTTTAATTTTGCTTTTTTCCTAGATTCTGCTTTGTCATAATTGTCTACTGTTCTCTATTTATATTTATGTTCAATTTATTGGTCTTTTGTTAACTCCTTTATATGGATGTTTAAGACATTGATATTTTATGTTCTCAATTTTAAGTTTTCTCTGAATGTGATTTTTAGATGCATCTCAAATACTTTGGTATTTCACATTTAAAGTACAATACAAAAAATTTTTTTTGAATAGAGTACAATGCAGTTAATAATTTTCATTAGACATTTTTATATGATAATTTTCATAGATTCACAGTCTTTACCCCAAATTTTCAACTTACTGCATATTTTTAACATACTGATTCATGGTTATTTTCTTTGTGTGTGGGAATTCTAATTTGTTTTTGAAGTACTAGGGATTGAACCCAGGGTCTCATACAAGCTACGTATGCCCTCTACCACTGCAAGACATCCTTAGCCCCTCCAATATTTTGATAACTGGATATTTTCCCATTATCATATATATCTCTTGGTTTTGGTTCACTTATCCATGCTTCTTGGAAAGCCTTTTAGTATATCATTTCCACCCCCCCGCCCCGCCCTGGCTGGCAGCTAGTTAGGGGAAGTCACCTTAGTTTAATCTGGTACAAATGTGCCTTTCTTTGTTTGGTCTTCCTTCTTATCCTCCTCCTTCTTCTTTTGGTGGGTTTTGGACAGGATTAAGAGACATTAAATATATTTAAAATCTTTATTTTATAAAATTTTATTTAAACAAATATTACATACTTATTTTCAGTGATTTGATACAAGTCATACACAGAAAGTGTTATGTGCCACCCTGTTCCTTCTGAATTTACTCTCCACTGTGGCAATACTGTTTACTAATTATATTCAGAATGTTGCTGGCTATTGGTCAAAACTACTTTCAAATCCTCCAATGCCTTGTTTATTTGTCTACCACTTCTACACAAAAGGGCATCCCAAATTTTATTTCTTTCATGAAATTTTTGCTAACCACTCCAAATACAAGTTCCCCCTTATCTTTTAAACATAATGATACATGGACCACAATACCTATGCACCAAGCTCATATGTGAGACAACGAGAGAACTTTCAGAAGTAATATAATTAGGTTGTGAAGTGTGACTTAATCAGTGTATTTATCCATTGATATGAATTAACTGGGTGGTAACTGTAGGAGTCAGCTACTGAGCATGGACTTAACTTCTGAAACCATGAGCCAAACTTTTCCTCCTCTATGTTCTTGTCAGGTCTTTTGGTTACAACAATGAAAAATCTGACTAAACCCCATTTAATTAATTTTTTAAAAAGAGTTCACATTAATAAATCTAATTTCCATTAATGGCAAAATAAAAAAGAATATCAAGAATGCTAATTTTGCATAAGAGATAGGATCAGATGTACTTTCAGATAGAGTGGACACTTACTGTTTGTATAGACACAAATTACAAAACTTTATTTATCTGGTATGTCTTAATAATGTTAGAGTTTGTTCCTTTTGCCTTTAGAGGATAATGTATAATAAGAAGATTATGTATAAATAAGAAACCTGAAATTCACCACATGAAGAGCTATGGAAGGGTTTTAAGGAGCACATCATAACTAGTGCAAGGCTGTAAATCAGGAGCACATATGCTGTGTTTAAGAAC
Source organism: Marmota marmota marmota (assembly GCF_001458135.2). NCBI lineage: Eukaryota > Metazoa > Chordata > Mammalia > Rodentia > Sciuridae > Marmota > Marmota marmota. The sequence continues at coordinate 66,807,988 of NW_025999842.1, forward strand.
CAGCAAGGGGGAGAGTGGGATGAAGCTGAGTGACCCAGAGGTAGAGTGGACGAGATGAGCTCTGACCACCAGGGGTCTATCAAATAGGGACTAGGAGGCCAGATTTAGGAGTTTGCTTTTGCTGTGGGAGAAGTGGAGGTGATAGAACAAAAGAGTGATATGATTTGACTCACATTTTGAAGAGTTCACTCTCTTTACTGTTTGAGAAAGGACTGCAGCTGGGGTGTGGGAGCGGCACCAAGGACAGACACAGAACACCAGCATTACAATAGTCCAGGTGCACATGGTGGTCACTTGCACCAGAGAAGGAGCAATGTAGACGGAGGATAGTGAGCTCTGGGCTTTTCATAAAAATAAATCAAATAAGATTTTCCAGTAGAAGAGGTAAACAAAAAATTTGTATTCTTTGACAATTTAACTTATAGTTAATCAAACTTATGTGCCCTAAATAGTATTCTTCTTAAAAATATCCTTTCACCAAAGTCTCCCTGTTGTTTGAACCATCCCCCTATACACTTTTAGGCTACTATAAGCTTCATGGCACTTTGGTCAAAGGTGAGATTATGAGTCTAATAACTTCAAAGGGTTTTGAATGTTTTAGTCAATGTTCTATTGTCTCTGATAAGCCACTTTCAGATGTTGGAATGATTCAACTCTACGCCACTAGGTGGTGGCCTCCACTAACTTTGAATACCAATGGATGGACTTTGAAGTATTCATTATAGACACTGAAAACCCATGATCAATTTTAGAGTCTTAGAATTGAAAGGCCCTATAGTAGCTGTTATTAGACCAAGAAGGGAAAATGACTTTAGTTATGCAACTATTACTAGGCATGGCTAGAATTCACTGAGATTTTTTACATGCCAGAGAGTTACCGTTTGCATAGACACAAAGCTTTATTTATCTGGTATGTCTTATTAATGTTAGAATTTGTTCCTTTTGCCTTCAGAGGAGCAAAGTTACACAGGTAATAAGACCAAAGTTACGTGTTTGGTCTCCTTAGTAACATTAGCTTGAAATTAAAAGAAATAACATTATGACTCCTTTTTCTTTCCCTGAAGTTATTGAGAATTAAGGCACATAGTTTTCAAAGAAGCAGCATCTTTGCCAATAACTTTATTTGGGGAGTTACAGTTTATTTTATATTAGGATTTTAGAAAAGCTCCTAAGGTCAACAGCCTGTCAGATGGATTTATGTATATGAAAGAGTTGAAGTTGTATGACCAGTGGATGCATCTTCCACAATATGTTCTCTGAATTCCACAGTATAGGTGGGTCAGAAAAAAATCATTAACTACAGTTAGATGAAAAGAATTCCATGGAACAGGCTATACTTCAATTATGATTTTTGACCTTTCTTTCTCTGCATTTTTAAACTTATTTTTGCAGTTTGGACTTAATGGAGTTTAACAAGATAAATAAGCTTCTTGCTTATCTTAAGTAGTCTTCAAATTCTTATGTAAACATTCTCATTTATAACTGTTTAAAAAATTCTGCATGCAGAGCAAGGGTATGAGACTCACTTTACAGGTTAGGAAGTAAAGTTCATGGTGTTCTTGGAGTTTGCTTTTGCTCTGGGAGAAGTCCATTCGACAATTATTAAGCAAACCCATATACCAAAGGCAAATGTTTTCCTATCTCATTATTATGGCTTCTGTAGCTTCATCTTATTTTATATTCATTCAAATTTTAATTGCTTATTATAGATATGCATATATCATTCCCATGGCTCTTATGTATATTTTAAGTTTATATAATCCTTCCAGATATCAATGTAACCTTGTATTCAATGGTATTTTTAGTCATTTCCCCACATTTTGAGCAATTTTCAATTCTCTCCTAGAAATATAACTCTAGTTTTAGTGTCAACAAAAATGATCCTTTTTACTCATAAAACTGAAATACATCTTAAGAAGCCTGGAGTGATCCAATATGGTCTTTAGTGATTTGTCCTTTGGAGTTTGGATATTACCATAGTTTTACTACATCAGAAAAATAATATATTTTGGAAAATTTTAATTTACATATAAATTTATTTCTCAATGTATTTTTGTTGTCTTTGCTAATTTTCTCAATTACTTTAATAGTTAAAAAATTATTTTCTCTTAATTTACACTTCAAAAGTTTCTAATTTTTTTTTACCTGAAACTGACACTTGCTATAATTACATTATTAATAGTATTTATATCATGAATATTCTATTTGTTAGGAGACTATAGTTGAGAGTCACAAGGGTATACACGGAGACTGTATACATGAGTTACTGTAACCTTTAAATGCTGCTGTTGGGTATCTGAGTCTGTTTTCTCCTTTCATTTTCTAGTTTAATTTTGTTTTGCTAAAATAAAGCTAATCTCTCTCTTTAATTTCATCTATTGTATTTCCTGCAATCCTGAAATATTTGGAATCTTCAGTCAGACCCTATGTAGACCTTAAGAAGATCTAATATACAACACCAAGGGCATGTACTTTGTGAATTTGAGTCTTTGTCTTCTCAGTTTACACAACACATGAGTGTAAATAATTGTCCTCTGACCAGTGAATGATGTTAATTAATTATTAAAATAAATAAGATGTTAATTCTACCACATAAGCTCTAGCTTTTGTTTCAATGCTTATACGATGAGGAGAATGGGCCAAGAAGTTTTGAAGAGTCTCTTACCTAAAATCCCATTTCTGTGAGTCCATATTTGAAGGTGATGATATTTAAAATCCTCCACTGGAGGCTACTGATTCAGAAAGACAGATCTGTAGAGCATGCAGTGTGTCTTGATCGTCATTTTCCCAAGAATTCATGTTCATAGAAGGCTCCCAGAGACTCTGGCACCAAATTGTTACAATCTTCAGGCATTTTATGTTCTTCATTTTCGTTTTAGATTAATGTTTTTAATCTTATACTTTAAAAATAAGCAATTTAGCTATTAGTACCTTGGACTCACAGCCTCACTTGACCCCTTCATCAATTATTTGACTATGGATTTGTTAATTATATCTCTCAATAGTCTCAACTAGTAATTAAATGGGAATAACAGTAGTGTTTCCCTTATGGGGGGCTTGAGCATTAGGTGATACAATACACTTAAAACAGCCTGCTAAGCTGTGAGTAGTTATTTCACAGAGTAGATATGAAGATTAAGTTTGAAATTAGAGATTGTGCTATTTAACAAGGTAATTAATTAAAAGTAAGCATTACATTTTATAAATCATATTCCTTCAAACATCAATTTTTTAAAATCAATGTTGCAGTGAAGCCTTTGTAGGTGTGGAATACTGAGACTGAAGCTTTTGTAGGTGTGGGATACTGAGACTTCACACTTAGAGGGAGCTCCTGGTTTGCCTGCTAGGCTCTCTACCTAATTTGTTACTTTCCCATTCAAATGCAAAACATGCAAATGGACCACAGGACTCCCCATTCATTCATTCCTTATGGGAAGACCACAGAATTTCTGAGGAATTTTGTTCATATTCTTTAATTAAAATATGTCTTGTGATAATTAACTGACAGATTCTTTGGGGTATAAACTTTTCTGTGAATAAATTGACTCTTCTAGGGACAATTAATCACTTAATGGCATCAAGTAACAAATTAGTCAACTTCCTCTCACAAAAATAAAGATTACCAGAAACTCTTAAAAAAAAAAAAAAAGGTAAAGCTAGTTACTTTTTAACTAAAGCACCATATGCAGTAAAACACCTGTACTCATGTAGTTATTCATAAGGAAAATAAAAGACTTGGTCATATGAAATACTTGAGCAGTTCTTGGTTTTTATTTAGTTCTTTTCTAGATCATTCCATTAAGTTCGATGAGGACATTTTTCAGTGAAATACAGAATTTGTCATGACCACAAGTGGCAAAAAAAAAAGGAAATCTAGTATTAGTTATTACAAACAAAATTTTGAGTAAACTCTTTCCTCATAAACTATTCTTATATAAAATGATACATACATCCAAAACATCATGGAGTGAGAAATGCTTAAAGCATTTCCAAAATATTCTGATGTAATCTGTTTATTAAATTACTACTTAAAAATGATAATTTAGATATTTTAAGAGCAAAAGCCCTTAAGTCTCGGTTCACCACCACTCCCAAATGTCTTATTTCTAGTATATGAGATAGTATGATGCTTCAGAATAATTTTTTGTTTTGAGTTTTTTCATGAAATATTTATTTCTATGCCATATTTATTTTAATCTCTTATTCTCCACTTTATACTTTCATATTTTTTTCTTAATATAGTTCACAAATAATCTTTTGCATCATCTCTTAAATTAATTTTTGTGTGTGTGTGTGTGTGTGTGTGTGTGTGGTTCTGGGACTGAACCCAGGGCCTTGCGCATGCAAGCTATATTCTGAGCCCTTAAATTGATTTTTAACTGATACATAAAAGCATGAAAATTGTACATATTAATGGAGACATATAAATGGAGCATTGTGTGATGATTCTATACATGTGTACATGATATAATGCTCTAATCAGATTAAACATATGTGTTCCTTCAAAAATTTATTTTTTCAATATGGTAAAAACTTTTAAAATCCTTTCTTCCAATTTTTTGAGTTGTATGGTGCATAATCAGAGCTCCTTACTCTTATCTAACTGTAACTTAGATTCATTTATCAACCTCTCCCCAGCCCACGTTCCCCTCTGGCATAATTTTTACTTTCTCTTGACTTTGGATCTCTTAAAGGAAATGCTCATTCATATCCTGCATTGTCTTTTTTAATTCATGTAACTGTTTATTTGTATTCTTTTGGATTTCATTGAGCTTTATAAAATCATTCTTTTGAATATATTTTATCTCCTTTGATATCTTTAGAATCTGTTACTATGCAATTATTAACTTTAGGGGTGTCATATTACCTTCTTCTGAAATTGTGTCTTAGTGTATTGATTTTTGTGTAGTGTTTGCCCTTGACTCCAGTTGGATTTCATAGTGTAGTCTCCCTGTGGCTTTCTCAGCTTGATTAGGGGATTTTGACACAATGTGTACCATGTAGGGGACTGAGGGACCTGTTTCCTCTGTAAGTCAAGCAAGAGTCAGGTCCCTCTAGCCTCCAGTGGTTCAGGCAGATGTGGTGTAGACAGAAGAAGTAGAGGGGTGCACCATATGTGGTCGCTCTTACAACGGGAGTGGAAGCCCCTATTAGTTAATGGGGGCTGTTTTAGTCAGTGTTGTGTCGTTGTAATGCAAAGGAAAAGTTTATTTTGGCTCACAGTTTCAGAGGTTCATTCCATAGTTGGCCAACTCTGTAGCCCTGGACTGGAGCTTCAGGTGAGGCAGACTATCATGGAAGAAGATATGGCAGAAGAAAGCAGCTCAGGACATAGCAGCTAGGAAGCAGAGAGAATTCCACTTACCAGAAACAAATATAAACCCCAGTCATGCTCCCAGTGACCTACTTTCTCCAGCCACACTCTGACTCCCAGTTAATTCATTCAAGTGGATTAATCCACTAATTGGGTTACAACTCTCATAATCACTTCACCTCTGAACATTTTTGCATTGTCACACACATGAGCTTTTAGGGGACACCACATATTCAAACCATAATGGGAGGGGGGTGGTTCTTCATGTACTGTTGATATTGGTTCTGTTACTTGAAAGTCATTCCAGTACTGACTTTTCCAATTGTTGTGAAGGGTCTGAAGCATTTATTCTGTTTATACTTTTGTACAGAACTCTGTGTTTCTCTGAGAGACGCAGGAGTTGGGGTAGCCTACCCTCACCTCCACCCCATCTCTTTGGCACTCATTTAAAGTCTTGTCATAATTGTATGATCTGATGGGGTGTGTGACAAATTTGAGATCCTTGACAGGTGTGGTGTCCACCACACTTGTGTTATTTCTCCTGCTATTGCAGTGTCTAGAGTGGGCTGTCAGATTCCCCCAGCTGGGCTGCATTGGCTAAGGGTTTTGTTCCTCCTTTTCTTTAAGTTAACATATTCTCCAAGGTTTGAGTGGGACTAGGTCATGGGTGGAGCAGGGCTGGGAGTGTATTCTTGGTAGGGAACTTGCCCAATGTGGCCAAAGTCTCGGGCTTGATCACCAGTGCTATGAAGAAAAAGAAAAACCAAAAACTCAATAAAATAAAACACTACCAATAACCACTACACTCAAAAATAGAGGAAAAATAATGTAAACTAGAGTCAAAAGTTATAAAACAATAGAAATAGAATTCTTAGGATGGAAAAAAGAAAAATATAATTTAAATTCTAAAAAGGAGGGGAAAAAAAAGCACGTGAAAAGTTTTTAAAAGTCAATAGATGTGGAAAAAGGGAAGAAAAATGAAACAACTTCCTGTGGCTCTTTTCCAGTATTCTTTTTGTGGTAACTTGAAGTTTTAATGTTCATCTTCTAAATAGGCTGAAGGCATAAACCATATTCATGATTTTATTTGTTCAGTTTGTTTTCTCCTTTTTTAAATTTTTTGTTAAGAAATGTTGGAAAATGGGATTTTCATGGCTGTCATTGTCTTGGCAATGCAGAATTCCTAAAATTTCTTTTTAAGCAGAATTTTAGTTTTCAAATATTTGTTCACTGATAGCTAAATTAGGAATCATACTGTGCTACCAACAAGGCCAGCTTTAATGTGGACTACATCTATTTGCTTTTTTTTTTCTACTTTCTGTGCCACCCTCTTTTTTTTTTTCTTTTCTTTTTTTTTCTTGGTGCCAAGGATCTAACCAAGGGGCCTTGGGCACTCCCAACCTCCATTTGCTTTCTTTGGATGTAACCTACCTCCACAAAACCTGTCTGAGGACATTGTACCCTAAGGCTATATCAACATCATTTTTATGAGAAAGATTTTAGAATAACAGTTCTAGGCCTAGCAAATCTGTCTTAAATCATCTTGTAGTTCAGAAATTATCATGTTACTTTTGGAAAACATATCATTTAGATTTGGTATAAATCATTGGTTTACAGGGTTTTGATTATAATTGTTTTTGAGGATAATCGCCAGAAAAGATACCACAAAGGATCCTTTCCACAGGATATAGATGTGGCAGCATATGGTAGAAGGTCACTAAAATTAGGCAGAGTGATTATGCTTATGCATTTGTTAAGATCAACTTGTTATTTCTGTCTTACAGATTTTCTATACATTAACATAGGTTACAAGAATAATCTGAAAAAAAAAAACTTTGGCAATCATAAAATCTAACTCCATCATTTAAAAAAATACTGAAATTATGGAGTCCAAACAAAGTCCCCTACAAATCTCATAATGGGGAAAGATCTGCATTTAGAATCTTTTATCAGTGAGCTCTTGCTCTCTATAATGCCCCCCAAATCATGGTGATCTAAAGCAATGATCATCTACTTGCTCATAATTCCATGGGCTGATGATTTGGGATGAGGTCAGCCTGATGGATTTTCTGCTGATTTTCAACCTTAGCTGGTGAGTTCACTAGCAACTGACCTCTCTAGAATTATCCCTTTCTCTTGTCAAAGATAGCAGGCTCTTGACCAGAGCAATACAGGGAACCAGGCCATGTTTTTCTGTCACCACCACTGGCCTTATCCACATGCCCACAATGAGAGAATTCCCAAGCACAGCAAGGGTAGAAAATGAAAGTCTACTGCAGCTTAGGCTTGAACTTGCAAGGTTTGGATTCCATTGCATTCTCTTGGTCAAATTGAGTCCTGTACCCAGCCTGGATCCAAAGAATAGAAAAATAAATTATATTTTATTGGAAAACCAGAATACTACAGGGATACAGCCACATCAATGTGTATAGCAGCACAATTCACAGTAGCTAAATTGTGGAACCAAACCAGATGCCCTTCAGCAGATGAATGGATAGGGAAATTTTGATATATATATATACACAATGGAACATTATTCCGCATTAAAAGAGAATGAAATCATGGCATTTGCAGGTAAATGGATGGAGTTGGGGAATATAATGCTAAGTGAAGTCAGCCAATCCCAAAAATCCAAAGGCAGAATATTTTCTTTGATATGAGGATGCTGACTCATAATGGCGATGGGGCAGGGCATGGGAGGAATGGAAGAATTTTAGATAGGGCAAAGGGGAGGGAAGGGGTAGGGAGGGGACTAGGGGGTAAGAATGATGGTGGAATGAGTTAGACATCATTATCCTGAATACACGTATGAAGACACAAATGTGTGAAAATACTTTGTGTGCAATAGGTGACTTGAAAAATTATGCTCTATATGTGTAATATAAAATGAATTATGGCATTCTGCCATCGTGTATAGCTAATTAAAACAAATAATTTAAAAAGTTGTATCCAGATATAAAGAAAATCATATGGGAAAGCACAGTGGTTTAGAGGAAAAGGCAAGCTTGGGGACAGGGAGAAAACCAGAACCGCTTGTGAACTATGTCAAGAGAGTGGAGAGTGGAAAATATGGTCATTAGTGAGGCTGGAGGGGGTCTTTAGCAGGAGGGTTTTTTTCCAGTTAAAGTAGGGATAAGATATTGAGTTTTATTCAATAAGATTTTATGTAGCTTGTACAAGGCCCAGAGTTCCATCCCTCCCTTTCTCCGCCCCCTCCCACACACACAATGCTTTTAGTTTGAAAGAAGCAGTAAGATATCATTTCTATCTGGGAAAGGGATAGACTTCTTCTTCTTCTTTTTTTTTTTTTTTAATTTTCTGTTTTTTTCCAGGATAGGGGGGAAAAAAAAAAGCAAGTTCTATGAATTGGAGGATACAGTTAAGTGTCTACGTGAAAGAGACTGAATGGGACTGTATGGACATTCAGGGGACAGGAATTCCATTATCACAATCAGGACTTGATAGCAGCATGAGCTGGAGCCCAGGTGCTGCATAGTCATGGCATCGTGGAGTCAGAGACCCATGAGATGGTCTTGAAGTTCAGGAAATAAGGCATCAATCAGTCAGCTCTCTAGATGGTTCTGTGCCAGTACTTCCTGTCTCAGAATGAGCACAGGAAGTGAGGCATCATGAAGAAGGCTAGTGGGAGAAATTAGTGTGATTGACAGCAGACGGAGGAAAAGGCAAAGTGACCAGGAAATTCTTTATCAGTTTGGCACCTAGGTTGCAATTGTCAATCAAAAGGAAATTATCTTTGAATAACATTCGCAACTAACTGATGAGCTAAAGGATGGCCTTGGTGAAACTATTTTTAGTCATAAATATGACAAATGGCATAAGCAACCCGGAACGCTGCAGCTAATGGTGTCATTTGTATCTTTCTGTTGGAATGAATGGAAGCATGGGCTCGAATTTGTGCCCATCCATGTAGCACCATTTCTCTTATCCAAAGTAGGCTTAAATTAATCGTTTCCCATGAATTTACAGTTTACACTCTGTCCTGTGTTTTTAATGGAATACTTATTTAAAAATCAATTCAGCTGTTTATTCTTTGTTTCAGAGGACCTTCTAATGTCCTTCACGGTATCCATGGCGATCGGGCTGGTAATTGGAGGATTTATTTGGGCATTGTTGGTTTGTCTGTCTCGAAGAAGAGCCAGCGCTCCCATCTCACAGTGGAGTTCAAGCCGGCGATCCAGGTCCTCGCACACCCAGAGCCTCAACAGAACTGGGTTTTACCGCCACAGCGGCTGTGAGCGCAGAAGCAACCTCAGCCTGGCCAGCCTCACTTTCCAGCGACAAGCGTCCCTGGAGCTAGCAAATTCCTTCCCGAGAAAATCGAGTTTCAGAGCTTCCACTTTCCATCCGTTTCTGCAGTGTCCACCGCTTCCTGTACAAACTGAGAGTCAGTTGATGACCCTGCCTTCTTCCAGCACATCCGCCTCTGTCAACGCCTCCCAGCCTCTGAGCCGGCCAGACTTCCACTGGTCCAGCGACAGCCTCCGGGTGGGCTTCTCGATCCCGCCACCACCTGCCTATGATTCCATCATTAAGGCATTTCCAGATTCCTGAGTAGGACGCTTTCTTTCTTTTTGTTTTTCCTTTATTACCCCCCCGCCTTTATTGAAAGGAAATAACAAATAGACAAAACAGTATTTTGAAGGTTTGGTCCAAATGACAGATGAGTTTCCAGTGAATTTTGAATACGCTCACACAGGCTGGGTATTACAATGTAAAACACATCTTCTTTGAACACATTTTTTTTCCACTTATATCTGGCAAACATAATAATAATAAAATTAGCATTTTCCCCAATAGCTATATATTTATATACTTTGCATTCTATGTGAGGCTTATTCATTATAGTGATTCTAATCTGTGAATCCGTTATGATGCAGTACATGCTTTAGATTAAAATAAAATTTCAGCTATGTGTAGTTTATAATCTTCATTTACTTCCCCATAGGACTGTACAGAAAAAAAAAAAGTCACCATTTTAAAAAATCTTCTAGCCTAAGGAATTTTAGTTTTACTTCCTTTAGTAATTGAACCATAAAGTATTTTACAATCTTGGATTTTTTATGGATTTACACAGGCACAGAATGGCAGAACATTGGAGACTCTGAAGTTCCTTGATTCCATTCGTTTATAAGTGAGAGAAGCAAACAAAGAAAGCCGACCTCTGTTACTGTGGCCAGATGCTCCAATTTTGACACGAGTTTTTCCAAGATGGACTCTTATGGTGCTTATCTCCTCAATCATTATCATATTATTGAAGCAAAAATCCTTGAATTTTCTAGTGTGAGGATTTAACTTCTTCACCACTGAAGTGATGTTGTTAGAAAAGGAACACCACACATTCAATTAATTTGACCTAAAAGCAAACTGGTTTTGGCATTGAGCTCACATTTATCTTAAGGGATTAATTTTCTTTCTTAAACTTGGTTCTAGCAACTGGAAAAGCACTTTATCTAGGGATCTTCTCTTGTAACTTTGCAGACAAATAAGGATGAGTAACTGGGGAGACAATCTCTTATCAAAAGAGAAGCTTCAATCATGGAAAATTCTTCTTCCTGGATTGGTTCTCAGCCATTAGGAATCATCTCCCGTCTGTTTCTCTATGAATTTCAATCCAAGTTTCTCTGAAGAGTCTTTGTGGAATGGTTAAACCATGCCATGTGGTTGCTGGTGCAGACAGTTATTTAAGAGGACCCTGTCTGCAGGTGTTCACCTGTGTCCAAGAGGGGACATCCTTAAACGTGGGCACCAGAGAGAATCTGTGGCCCCATGTCAGGGGCTGCCTTTTGAATTTAATAACAGAAATCACTGGAGTATCATTCGAAAGCTTGTGGTTCATTTCTGAATAAGAAAGTATTTAGTGTATGTTGCTCTTTGTTTCTCTAAACATTGGGATTTTTAGTGAAGAAAATGTACTCTCATTTTAGCTTCTGCAGCACAGTGGTCACAGCTAATAGTGTCTAAACATGTTTTATATAATAAAACATTCCATACAGCATTTTTTATTAATTTCATATAATTTTTATTATTCATTGTTCCTCAAGGGAAATTTTTCTCCCTAATGTCTATAGAAAGGTGCTCTCTAAATAAATATGCACACAAGGAAAGAAAGAAAGAAAGGGGAAAGATGGAAGGAAGAAAGCAAAACAAAACCAACAAAAAAACCACAGGATATTCAATTCTTGTAAATTATTTTTTTAAATAAGAAAATTTAGAAGTTGCGATAGCCAAGTAAGATTTCAAGAGAGCTTCAATCTTAATAACAAGGTTATTTTAACTTTCAAGTCATTCTTAATGTTTAACAGGAAAAGAAGCAAAGTATATTTTTTTCCTAGAATTTTTGTGGGGAGTAAAATATCTGCTTTATAGCTCTCAAATGAGGGAAACAACAGCAGAAATTCTTTGGTATATATAACTAAGGCTGTTCCCTAACCTTAGTTATAAAATAATCAAAATGAGAATCTTACAAATATTGTGCACTGTATAAAATGTGAAATTAAAGCAAAAATTGGAGATTTTTTTAGTTGTACTTTTTACTTGAAATGTTTTGTTGATTATGAAATAAAATTAAGTTTATTTCAATTTTGATTCACATTTTATTAATAAAAACACTTCTATAAAGTGAGAGTAAGGAAATTATATAATTATGATAGGAGTCAGAAAGCCCTTTAGATAAAGAAACATTATACTACGTTTTTGGACTTGTTAAAACGATTGAATAAAAAGTCTGCTAGGGTATTCTTTATAAGTGAGCAGACTGAGACACAATACCTTTTATATAAAAATGTGTAACAGAAAAAGGGTGACAACAAATAAATTTAACATTATTTCATAAGTTAATGCAGAGAGAATTCATGAGTTTGTTCCAGAATTATTTGATGTATGTTTAGCAAAACAATAAAATAGTAAAAGGAAACATTTTAAGATCAAAGGGATTGGATGAATTACAAGGGAAAAGATTAATAGCTTTTTAAAATAATCATAATTTTTTAATAAATAAAAGATTAATTTGATACACAGATTTCAGATTAAAAATTCTGAAATCTGTGTGTCAAAAGATTTATTTGTCAAAGTTAAAAAGGAAGATTAAAAGAAGAAGAAAGGAAAAGACTCTTACTGTAATTGTGGACAACAAATAGCCAATATCATAAAGGATCAGAACAGATAATTTGCCAGAAAGAAATTTTAATTGATTAACAAGTGTTTGCTAAAATATTCAGTGTTCCTCCTGAGACGGTATCCATGTACATTTAAACAATATTCTAGCTTTTTTTGTTGATCACATTATCTAATTACAAAAGAATGAATTCCTCACTGTTGGCACAGGTTTCTGGGGGAAAGATACATTGGGATTGCCCTTTGGAAGACAGTTTGAAAAGAAGGATCAACAGCCTTGCCCTGGCCAGACCATAAAGTCTTAACCTGCCTACCTGGTGTGAAAGTAGCAATGGATTTTTAGGGAGAACAATCCTGCTATACTGGCCATGTGTGACTGAGCCAGAGCAATCCATAGCAGAGGGTAAGCAACCGAGCAAATTAAATCTGCCCTGCTTAGGGGTGAGAAGTTAGGATGAAAGGAGAGAGTGGGAGAATTGCCACCATGAGGGACTTTCAAGAGAAAGAAGATATTAGAAAAGCAGAGACTTGCGTAAGACGCCTGAAGTATCCTTTTAACAAACTCCCATTACTTAAGACATATATATATATATATATATATATATATATATCACTATATTTCATATGTTCCCATGATATATATGTATATATACACATATATATGTGTATATATATCTCTTCTTTTTTAAGGAAAAAGCAATCTTTTTGATATTAAGTTAAAGTGGAATTTACAGTTAGAGTTTACGGTTTACTGAGCGATGCAGAGACAATTTGGAAGCCACTTGAAAGAATTTAACCTCTGTGGAAGGGGATGTAATGATAGAGCAGATGTCTTTCCTATATGAGGTCTGAGGTTTGATCCTCCCAGAACCCTGAAAAGTGGAAAGAGAGCGAGCAAGAGAGAGCAATGAATAAATTAACACCTAAACTAGTGCAAGGAACAGATGATGAAAAACAGAATCTGAGATCCATGCATTAGGATAATTTTGGTCTGATCCAGACAAGCTGGACCCCTATCCAGGGCCTCACTTTTTAGAGCACCTTTTAAAAACTGTTATAAATCTCAACTTGATGAGCAAAATTCACCTAGACAGACAGTACCATCTGGACAAGGCACCTAAGCTTCTAGGACCTCTCTGAATCCTAACCTCCTCTTTGCCCTTTTCAGGTCTCACTGTTGAATAGGTATTGTTGACCAAATACTTAGCAATTCTGTGACTAACACTACAGGGTCTATAGGGTAGAATCCCAATTCTGGGAGGATAATCAGATCACTTCTGCAGAGAATAATGCATTTCTTTCTTGGAATTACATGATATTGGAAGTCCAGAATGGGATTGACAAGCCAATTTGGGGGATCTTCATTAATAACAAGGAATTTTCATGTGCACTCAAAGATAGCAAGTAACTATATAAGTAACTCTTCCCTTCCCATTTAAAACATTACTGGAATGATCACTATATTTCATATGTTCCCATGAGTTTTATAAAACATTTTAACCATCTTTTTTTCTCATAAAAGATAGGGTCTGGCAAATAGTATTTTTCCAGGGCCTCACACACCCTGGGTGTGACCCCTGTGTTGAGATAATATAGGGAGACATAGGGCATTTGTCTGATCTGATTTGCAAAGCAAGCAGGCCATGCTTTGTTCTGCTAAAATCATGTCATCTTTGATCCATGTGGTATAGACACTGTGTTTACTGAAGAGCAGTGAATGTTGTAGACAAGCTCTCGAGTAGTTCCAAGAGGTGAGGCAATGCAGGAAGCAGAGATTTAGATAAGTCATTCTTATAGGACAAGTCAAATAGAAAGGAGCTGTGGAAGTGTATCAACACACCTTGTAAGGCATGTTCTCATAAGGTATGCTAGAGAAAGGGTGGATGCTCTTCAACAATGCCTGACAGGAGGACGTAGAACTGCAGGTCAGCATCTGTCACTGCAGCTGGAAATCCTTGCTGTTTGCAGGCTGCACTTTGAAAATATGGAAAAGCAACCACAGAAATGGTCACAGTCATGCAGGAGTATCAGGGACTCTGTGATAATGGAGGGACTTAATTTAAAAATTGGACTTTATAGGTAAGCATCTGCTTAGCTAAGACAGATAGTGGGAGGGTGAACACTTAAATTGGATTACTTACTGCAATGTGGCAGGAGGGAATAGAACTGGTGGCTTTGAAGTAACAAAAGGCAAACAGAAAATGAGAAACTGAGTGAAGCTATGCTGGGTGTGATGTATAGGCTAGGATGTTTGCTCAAAGATGAAGAGCACAGAGACCATTTTGATGAAATTCAGGACAAATAATTGATGTTATTTATACGAAAAACACTTAAGATCAATGAGAAAAATCATTACAAGGGAGAAGCTAGAAAATAATCAGTGAAGATGAGCATAAAGAAACTTAAATAGAAAAAAAAAAGACCCTGAAAGTAAGGAAAAATAATAGCTTTGTAAAAACTCACAAAGAATAATAACAAGATGCAGTAGAATTCTGATGACTGATCAGGGACATCAAGATTAACATGCACTTTCCAGCTCAGGGACAAAGTATAATAGTGTGGAGAAAACTCTCACATTATCTGAACATTCAGTTTGAAGAGATGTTCATGTTTTAAAGCAATCCAGAATAGAATTTCTCAAATTAAGAAAAGGGACTCGAGCAACATATGAAACACACACACACACAAACACACACACACTCACTGTGTGAAATTATAAAAATTGATTCACTTTATTACTTCACTGCATTACTAAATGAAGATGTTCTTTAGAAATTAAACTTCACTAATATTGTTATCAGAACCTTCAGTCATGGATTCCAATGCCAAGTCTCTCCTCTGTCTTTCTCTTCTCTATATTCACTTCTCTGAACCTGTTATTTCTTCTTTCTTTCTTTCTTTCTCTCTTTTTCTTTTTTTTTCTTTTTTTTTGTAGTAGTAGTATAAGAAAGCATTATGACCACATACTACAGAACACAGTTGAGTTAGACATTTCTCAAGTTAATTATTGGATGATGAAGGAGAAAGCGTATGCCAAGAGCACAGGATACATGGTTTTGTCTGTCAAAACTTCTGTGATTCTCAAAACCACAATCCTACTCGTGTCTCTCCTTACTTCTGTCTATGGCAGAATTACCAAATGCAATCTCATTACATAGTCGAGAGCAGGCACCTGACCAAGCAGATGCAATGGCTTCTGTGAAGTGTGTCAGCAGAGGGGTCTGGAGAGAGTAAGGCCAATATTTTCTAAAAGAATAAAACTGAAAAAAGTAAAATTTAAAACCTCTTTCATATATAATATGGGGAAAAGAAAATTAGGCTAACTTGTGAGAGAAGAAGGAAAAACCAAGTGTCAATCAACTTGAAATTCTAAGTCCTTGTAATTCCTAAAGCTTTGTTATTTATGTCTCCTTCCTATGACATGAGCAATAAAATCTTCCTGGAATCCACTAGATTTCTATTAGCTATTGGAATCCAATGGCTTTCAATCAATTACAACTTTAATATAAAGAATACTAGGTTGGATTATAATAATTTGCCCAAATGGTTTCTGACTAATACAG
Source organism: Marmota marmota marmota (assembly GCF_001458135.2). NCBI lineage: Eukaryota > Metazoa > Chordata > Mammalia > Rodentia > Sciuridae > Marmota > Marmota marmota. Next base: position 66,823,999 of record NW_025999842.1, read on the forward strand.
GAATTTACTATATACCACTTCATTTCTAAAGAGGATAAACTGAGAAACACATATATAAGCAAATTATGAGAAATTATATTAGGAAATACCTATGAAATAAACTGTTTTCGGAGAATGGGCATGTGGACAAATCACAGATCATATAGTAAGTGGTAGAAAATAAAAGTAGAAGTATAGTAAAAAGTAAAAGATGTCAGAATTAAAATAAAACATTCTTCACAGAAATAATTCTGATGAGATACTTACACTCATACAAAACAATAGTTTTCTATAGTATCAAAAATGAAATTATGGCATTTGCTGGAAAATGGAGGCCACTGGTGAACATCATGCTAAGTGGAATAAGCCAAACCCAGAAAGTCAAGGGTCAAATGTTTTCTCTCACATGCAGAAGCTAGACCAAAATCAGGATAAAAAGATGAGGGTACCCCATGAAAATTGAAGGGAGATTAGTGGAGTAGAAGAAGGAGATTGAGAGGATAGGAGGGGGAAAGGACAGGAAAAGGGAGAAATATGGAATCAAATTAACCAAATTATGCCAAGTATATATGTAAATGAACCACAGTGAATTGTCATTTATGGATATCTATAAATCACTAATTAAGAAAACTATAAATAAATAGGAGAAAGACCAATGGAGTAAAGGAAAAGAAACAGAGAGAAAGGGGGATGGAAAGAGGAAGCCCTGGGGACTGCAGAGGGCAAAGTATGTCCCGTTCACGTATGATGATGTCAAAATGAGCCCCCTTATTAAGTATGACATTAACAATAAATTAACTATAACTATAATGCTCTAATAAAATATATTTTTTAATTTACAACTGTAAGCCTATCATATCTTGTCTAAAATAAAGTGGCTCAGAGAGGTTGAAAGTAAAAGATAGGAAAAGGTATATCAAAGTACGTCTACAAGTATCAGAAGAATTTGGTTAAAGTGAAATATAAAATAGGACAAAGAATATTACAGAACATGGTCCAAAGAGGGCAAACAAGTAAGAGTCTGAAGTGGTAAGTAACAAAGCACCGGAAATGTCTTTATAAAACTAACTGTAAACAGAGTGAGGGTTGTAAAAATAATATTTCAATAAATTTGGAAGGTTTGAGTTTTGGTTCAGAAGAGTCAATATTTTCAGAGACTGTACACCTGAATCAATTTATAAATTCTGTGTTATTTCAGTCATAATCTTGACATATAGGCTTTGTTTTGTTCTTGTATTTACTTTTGTTTTTTAGCTTAGATAAAGATAAAAACTTGAGAAACATTGTCATCAACATTCTGAGAAAGAAGAATAAAGACAATATCATTGGTCTTCTAGACATCAAAATGTTCTTAAAGATAAAATAATAATTTAAAATCATGCAACCCAGAAAAACAAAGGGAAATAAATGTTAGAATCAATGGAGTAGAATAGTACAGGAACAGAACCAGACATATGTGAGAACTTAGTTAGGATGAGGGCAGAATTTCCAATAAATGAGAAAATCTGATTATATCATTAATGTCTTGGGGAAAACTAGATAACTACAGAGAAAAAAATAGCTTTCTCACTTTGAAATATTTCCAAATTATTGAGGAACATAAACATAAAAATGAAATAATAATTAGGAACAAGAAAGGTAAATATTTTGAAACATCTGCATGGGTAAGCTTTTTCTAAGAAACACCGTGGATGGTATGATTTCAGATTTTGTTTTTCTCTTTAATTTCGAGGTTAGATCTTTTTAAAATGAGAAAATCTCAAATGCTTTAAGTATATTTGAAAACAACTTTACTGAAATTTAATTCTTATAGAATAAATGACATACATTTTTAAGTGTAGAGATAAGTTTTGCTATATGTACACACCCATGTTGCCATTTTCATAATTAAGGAATATGACACTTCCACCATAGCACAATGTTCCCTTACACACTCTGCCAGTCAATGCCCACTTGTCACTGCCATCCCTAAGTTAACAAGAATCTGTTTTCTTCCATTATAGATTAGATTTATTTGTCTTGAAGTTTTTCACAAAAGGAATTGATTCTATAATATGTAATATCTTGCATCTGTTTCTTTCACTCAAGGCAAGTAGTTTGAGATTTATTCATGTTGTTCCAGTTTTGATAATTTATTCCTCTTTATACCCATTAAACTTATGGAAGTGATATGCTACCACTTGTTTGTTCATTAAACTACTGATGGAAATTTTCCCCAAAAATTTTGAGGAATAAAATTTCTATGAACATTGACATGGAAATCTTTGAATGGACCCATGATAAGCATAACAACAGTCCCCCAAAAGATCAGATTCTAATCTCTTAAACATCTAAATGTAATCTTATTTGAAAAATTGACTTTGTAGATAAGGTTAAAAATTTGAAATGAAGATATTGTCTTGAATTTTCTGTGGTCCTTAAACATGACAGCAAGTGTCCTTATAGGAAAGGCAGTGGGAGATTTGTCACTGATACATAAAAAAAAAAAAAGGTAACATGGAGACAAAGTAGAAAGAGGCTTGAAAATGCTGGCCTTGAAGACTAACTAGACTTATGCAGCCACAACTCAAGAAATGCCAGCAGCCACCAGGACCTGGAAGAGTTAAGGAATGATGGTCTTGGGAGAACCTCAAGGTGAAGTAGAGGTGAGACATCATAGTCTTCTCAGATCCTTCCTGGCTATGTGCATTTCCACATGCCCAGTAATATGTTGGAGCTTTTCAACACTTTATTTCACATATTTTCCTTATGAATTTTTTGTTCTGCGTCTCTTTACTCCAATAGGTGTCTCTGCGTTGGCAGCTGCAAAATTGAACAACTGCTATTGATTATTTTCAGCAAATGTCAGGGGGAAATGGAGTTTGACAGCTTGTGGGCTCTGAATGAGATTTTATAAGGACTATCCCTGTGAATGGGATTTTCAGTGAGCTGGGTCAAATGGTGACTATTCTTGGGGCCTGGGTCTTTCGGAGACACCCACACCGTTTTCACTTCTCTGGTGACGTTAGGCAGTGGTAGCAAACCTATTGAATTTCAAAGCTACCATAGAGCTGGCAGCTAAAATATCACAAAGTTCATGATTCTTATTAAGATTTAGGTATTTTTCTTGAATAAATACTTCTCGTTGCAAATTTTTGGTTAATTTCCAGAGGACTGAAAAATTATTTTGTTTTGTTTTTTGCCACTGTTTCTTATGGAGGCAAAAATTTCCCCAGGTCTTTATTCCATCACTCCAGGAGTGCTTCTGCTTACTGACATTTTGGTGTTCAGGGTCTTGCTCTTAGAATCTACTGGAACAAAGTATAGAGTCCCAAAACTTACAAACAGTCCATCAGTCCTTCACCAGAGTACTGTGGTTATTTCTCTTGGCTCTGTTTTCCTTACCATACTAAAAGACATGAAGGTCATTTCATCAAGGTCATTCTCTGGTGGATTTTAAGGGCATACTCTTCCTAAGCCAGGAATTTCTTGTGTAATCAGGTTGTGAAATTTCTAACAGTGGTTAAAAGTTGCTGTATCATATCTTGATTTCAAACTCTGGGCCATATTATTTCAAGAATTTGGGTATTTCAATACTTAAGAATAAATATCCTCCTTCATTAAGCCCATTTCTTCTGGACAAATTGTAAAATTTATGGTTCAAATCCTTTCCCCAAAGATGTTGAACAAAGGAGATGCTCATGTGTAATGTACATGAAAGCCAAACAGGGTGCCTGACAAATCTTAACCTTGGTGTGCCATTCTTCTAACTGGAGGAAATGGTGTCATAAGCAGTGTTGTGCTTGGGTAGAAATAGCAGAGGGGACCTGAATGTAGTTACCTATTTGTCCTTCACCTTTCCTCTGTGTTTGTGCTTTCTCACGGGTTGCTCCTCACAGAAATTCTCATTAGAGGAGGCACTTCGGTAACATTTCCGCATGCTTTGACATTTTTTTTTTTTTTTGTAGAAAAATTTTCATTCTATTGGGTTAATTCCACCTCAAGGTATTTGCATACATGGTGTGGGTCTGGCCTTTGACATTATCTTCCTGAATGATCTCTGATTGCTCACTCAGGCATATTGTAGACACACCGTCTGATTGAATCTTGTGCTATCTTTGCCAAATCAAATCTGTAAAGTTCACTTGCAATTTAATGTATTGTTTTTGAGTCATCTTGACATTTTGACTTCGTAAGTGTAAACTGAAAACTGCATTTACTGGAAATTTGTTTTTAAAAATAAAACAACATATGCCAGATCCCTGATCTACGGATGCTTTATAAAATTAGGCAATGCTTATGAGGTAATGCTGCTGAAAGAAAATTAAAAATAGGAAATTTATCTCTAATATTTCTATGACACATGAAAGAACAAGACTGGGTTCAATACCAGAAAAAAACATGCCAGGAAGTATGTCAATGACAAGGTAGTAGAGTCCAGTTTTTAAAAGGGAAGCAGAAGAGGAGCATCAAGAGTGCAAATGTTTAACATTGTTGAAAGAACTTCAAGAGAAACTTGTCTTTGTTTCAAAGTTGTAAATACTGTAAATAGATAACATTTTTGGTAAGTGAGCTTGTATTAAGAAATCAGCAGGCATTGATAGGAGTCAATAGCAACGTTTGGATGTTGCATAGTAAGTGATACCCTATTTTTGTAGTAATATTGAAAGGTAAATTTTTTCTGGAGGATACTTTTTATTAGTATCTTACGCAATCTAAAGATAGCTCTTGCTGCTGGATGGATCACCATATGCTCCAAGTAAGATTCCATCATAATATTTGTGTTACTATTTATCTATACACATGCATGATGAAGTCTATAGTAAACAGAATACTGCACAACATAATGAACAGAGTGCTAAGTGATGCCCTCAGGATAACTGCAGCAGGAGTCTCCTGGCAGTGTGTTTCGCTGGAGGCTGTCACCACCACCATGAAGTACAATAAACACCATCAGTGAGAATCGTCCTGTTGAGGCAAACACTATATCATTGAGGTGTTCAGAACTTCAGTGATTTGGCAAGGAGGTTTCTGGAGAATATTCAACAGACCTTCCTAACCAGATTCAAAAACCCAAAGGGATTGATAGATACAGCTTCAAAGATAAATCCAGGAATCCTGTGTATCCTCTGGATGTCTTTCTTTGAGGACAGAATTTGTAGTTTTCATCAGAAGGAATTTTGCTTCAAAAAAGTTTGAGCAATGTGAAGAAATTGCACATCCATTGTGAATTTATTTTTTAAAATTTAATTTTCCTAAATGTGTACAATATTAATTTTGAGATTGTGCTTTCTGCCTAATTTGTAAAATGAAGAAAAAATTCTGTTATGTCACATTTGAGAATGAAAACGTGCTCTAATTTATCATCCAGCCAGAGTAGACTTCAACTCCTCTTACAAAAGTTGAGATGTTGATTTAGGGCTAATTGGTAGAGAAACATACTTCATTTATGCTTGGCGGTAAGCACAGGGTGTATGCTTAAGAAAGAAATGGCTCTTCATTTGAAATAATTTATGATATGTCCCAAATGAAATTGCAAAACTTCAAGAGATTATATAATGTCATGTGTTGAGAACTTTAACATGAGTATGTTTTATAAAGCAGGCATGACCAAAACTATATTGAATATTACAAAAAAAGAGTTGAATAAATAACTCATAGACTGTCTGGTTATGAGCAATACAATTTCCTGGAACAATATAATAAGATAAATTGCTTGCAAAATGTATCCTCTATAACTGAATGACATACGTTGCTGAATGGGGTTGTTAGCCATAAATAAATTAAAAGTTTTCTTTCTGGCAATGGAAAGTTGGTCCAGAAGTTCCTTAAGGTCTTATCTAGATTTGGATATAAAAACTTTTTATGTGTTTGTGTTTATCTATAAACTAAGATTTAGTATGTATTTTGTGTATTAAGAAATATATTGGCGATCATATCTATATCTATAGTTACATCAATCTGTCTAGTCCAAAAAGAGATTGAATATTTGCTCTAAGGTCCTGCATTATATGGAAATGGTAGATTTAGGATTCAAACCCAGGCAATGTAGCCCAAGGGCATACCCCTCAGCCACCCAGCTCTCCTCCCTCTCTGAGTAACAATGTGATCACACTGTACACTAGGCTTGTAAAAGATGGTTGTCTCTCCACTGTCTGTGAAAGGACTTGGTCAAGGGACAATGTCTAATAAAGTACTGATTAAATCATGAAAGTGAAAGTATTGTGATAAAAAGAATACCTGCCCCTACTAATTTCTATTAGAAATAAGTGGTGCTCTGTCAAGACCATTGTAGAGACTGTGTATTTTGTTCAGGGTTCATGCACAGGGCACAGAGAAGAGAGGGCAGCCAGGAGGACAGCTGGAGCTCCCCTTTGGGTCAGCTACAGTTTCAGTGTGGGAAGTAACTGCTTCATTTTTACATAATTAAGAGATGCTGTGTAAATAGCTTTTTTTCTACTTTCAGTTTTCCCAGCTAGTTTTGACTTGTCAGTTGACAGGGCAATTCTACTTTTATGAATTTATCCCATTAAAATAATTTAGGAAAAGCAAAATAGCTATATTCATGAAGACACTGAATATATCTTTATTTGTAACAGAACATAAGAAAGCATTAGAAAAAGAAAGAAAAAACAGATGTCTTAAGGTGGAAAAGGCACCTATATCAAACCCATAAATATTATGCATAATATTATTAACAATTCTAAATGTTCTCTGGAAATATGGAAAATATCTAAGTGTCACAAAAACAGCTACGTACTATTTGAAAACACCCATTTAACACCTATTATAATTTCAACGATTAAAATATATATACTTGTAAAAGTAAATGTGAAAAAGTAAACATAGTCATAGTGAATATTTTGTTATTCTTTCCTTAATTTTGTGATTTACCTTTCCAATAAACATTTGAAAATTTCTTGACAAATTCCTGTGCTTTCATTAGTCACTGATGAACTTCCTACCTTTTAAATACTGGTTCCTCCTTTCATTAGCTGAGTAATACAGTGTCAGTAAGTTCATGTTCTGCCTGATCCAGATGGAGTTAATAACATTTTTATCATAGGACTGTTGGATAGAATGAGATAATGTAAATTAATCTTTAATACAGTTTGCTAGTGCAAACTATGCACTTAAAACAAATATATCCAAATGATTGACAAGCTCTGCTACTATTTGTTCATTGTTCAAAATTTCAGACTAATATGTGAAATATTATCCTTTTTAATGATGAGAGAAAAAAATGCAATTAATATGTCAGGACAATATTCAGTTCTGTTTTTAACCTCATCTTAATAGAGTGTAAACAGTGTATCATAGAATTCCAAGTATTCAGTACAAGCTTGCTTTTCTGATTTTTAAGAAAAATATTTCAATTAAAAGCAGCCTAAATTCAGTCATAAAATTTTTAAAAATACAGAAAAGGAAGAAGAGAGGAAACATTACCAATGGGTTCCTCTAAAGTGTCAATCACTTTGAAAGTTTAAGTCCTTGTAATTCCTGAAGCCTTGTTAGATCTCTCGCCTTCCTATGGCATTGTATTCAATCATGAATAGTTTTAATGATGTTGATATAGATTAATAGATCATATTTCCGGTAAAGAATTAATAAGGAGAACAAAGAATAAAACAAAAACAAAACAATAAAATAAACAGTAAAAAAAAAAAAAACCTGGACTCTTTGAAAAAGCAGAGCTTCTATCATTTTAATTTAAGTCCCTTTACCTTTTTTCATAATATTATGATTTCTACTCTATTTGTTGATAATTTTAGTTTTATGCATAAACAATCTATTCATATTTCTTGCTCATTTATTTTTAGGCATTTGATATTTATTGCAAGTTGTATAAATGCTTTAGGGTAAAAACTATTAACTTTATGCCAAATGTTCTTCAAGGATTTTCCCTCTCTATTTTTAATGTAACATTTTAGACAGAAGTTTTAAATATATACATATTCAAATGAACTCATAACTGCCTTTTAAATACGTATTTTGCTTCAAATTTTACACATTTTTAATCTTAAAAGTGTTAAATATTCCCCAGCAGCTCAGAATGCTAAGGCTAGAGGGTCACAAGTTTAAAGCCACCCTCAGCAAAAGTGAAGCACTAAGTAACTCAGTGAGACCCTGTCTCTAAATAAAATACAAAATAGGGCTGGTGATGTGGCTCAGTGGTTGAGTGCCCCTGGGTTCAATTTCTGGTACCCCTTCCTCACAAAAAAGTGATAAATATTTAATTCTATGTTTTAAAAAATATTGTTGCCAGGATACTTCATTTATTTGTCTGAAACTTGTTGTTTTGGTGATTAAATCCAGGTGCTTGGCCCAACTCCTACATTGGTGTTGTTCTCACTTCTCTGTTATTTTCTCTTCAGAATTAGTGATTCCCTTTAGAGCAGGAAGCAGAAATAAAGAAAGACTCATGACATGCTATGATTAATACTTCCTCTATTTTAAAAGCATGAGTAAATTGAAGAAAGTTCCAGAATGTTCTCATTTTCTGCTTAAAATTTTTCTTTTCTTAATGTTTTAGTCAGAATCTCAGGCAAACAAACAAAAGAGCCTTAAGTAACCAAAAACAGATAATACAAAAATAAAAACCTAAATTGAAAAATAAAAAGGAATAAAATAATTCCTACTCTTAGAAAATAATGTATTCTTCATAAGTATTAATTTGAAGTAAATGCCTAATTTTAATTAAGGAATGCTTCATTTTAAAGTTGCTCTGCTCCTATGGAGGCTATAGTTCAGTTGTTTAAAATGAGTAAATGGTTCCCAAAGAAAATCAGCTTTAGATCAAGATGTAAGAACAAAAGGGCAATGTTTTCTTTGATAAGCAGATGCTCATCCATAGGGGGGGGGGCGGTGGCGGTACACTGAGAAGAATGAGGAATTTTGGATTATGCAGAGGGGAGTTAGGGGAGAGGAGGAGTGTGGAGGTGGGAAGGATGGTGGAATGAGACATTATTACCCTATATACACAGATGAGTACACGACTGGTGTGACTCTGCACCATGTAAGGCCAGAGGAATGAGAAGTTGTGCTCCATATGTGTACATGTGTCAAAATGCATTCTGCTGTCATGTATAACTAATTGGAACAAATTTAAATAAATGAATAAATAAGTAAATTAAATTTTTTAAAAAGAACACTGACTTGAAGAATACAAAGCTAATTTGACATGCCTTTACAGCTCAATGCTGCAAAGAAAATTCAAAAAATGCTCTCTTTTCTAGACTTTCTATTCAGATCGGTCATCTGCTCACCAATCCTTTATCCCATTTTCTCCAAAGAAGGAGACATGTAAGCCAGAAATTATGGTATAGCTTTCTAGCACTAGCTTTAAACTATCAAATATGCCCTCTGTTTGTGTAGCTTTTGTGAATATATTGGTATTTCTCTAGCACATAATTCTCCATATTTAGTGATTATCTTAGCTTTTTTTATGTCTATTGTAAGTATCTCATTATGAATTTATTTATTATTTATCAAACCATTGATACTTTCTAGGTCGTGTTCATGGTTTCTAGAAATGAAACAAAAATATTTACAATTGAAATTTTTTAGGGAATACTAAGATACCTTTTTCTCAGTTGATTTTCATAAAGCAAATGGCTTCTCCATGTTCTGTATACACTTGACAACTTAAGAAGCCAGCAATTTCCTGAACATCATTGTGTTAAAAAGCACAAAGGGAAGTTTTAGGAAGACCCTGACATATGCTATGGTAAATGTATATGAGGAATGGAAATGGAAAAGGGTGAAATAAGCCTGCAAAATCTAATGCTCAATGTAAATTGCTAGACAAGTTCTTTCCCCAGCGCTTTGATGTGTTAACCTGAAACTACTTCAGAAGACAGATTGGGGGAAACAGATCCCAGTTCTGGAAAGGTTTTCAATGTAGGAAAACATAAGTTTTGATGCTTTATGATGTAAAGTGCCAACCTATCCTAAGCAAAACTCTTAGCTTAAGTAGATGCCTCTTTGTTTTTGAGTGAAGATTTTAATACTTGGAATTTTGAATCTTGATCCTTTACACTTTAAATTTACAGCAAATTGCCTTTGGGCTTTTTTGTTTGTTTTTGTAAAACCACAATAATCCTAATGCATTCAAAATCTGCTGTTCCTTAGAAAAGCTACAATTTTAAAGCATCCAATTTCTAACTTTACTATCCATCAAAATTATTGAAGCACTATATCTCTCCTTATTATATCCAAGGGATTTATTTTTTTTCTCTTTTGGTTCTAGACAAGAATAGAAACATTGCTCAAGGAAGATATCTCTGAAATGCATTTTGTATCACTCCATTATTCTTGGATGTCTCTTTATAATTTTATATATCTGGTACTAATGGTACATATTAAATGCAGGTGCTTTACCATTTAGAAAAGAGAATTGAGAAAGAAATATCAAAAATATTTCCCATGGATAACTCTCATTATTACATTGATATGTATTCTTAAAGAGATTTTAATTCTTAAAATTACACATACAATATGTACCCCCAAGTATGAAACCATGCTAAAAGGCATTTTTGTTAGATCCTTTAAAAAGTTAGTTATTGTTAACATATCACTATTTAAATAAACATAATTGTAAGCATTTTGGTGTATAAAATACCCCATTTATGCATATATCATAACTGATTCTTCCAAATTTAAATATAATAAAAATTGATTATATACCCCAGGTAGATTCTATAGTGCTAGAGAAGGAGGGGAAAAAACCCAGGCACGGTTCTTACTTTTTCAGAACTTACGTTCTTCTGAGGAAGAGAGACTTAGCTATATTATGCTACCAACACATTCCTTCATTCAGGAAATTAAGTAGGATCATAATTATTTAGGCTATAATGAGTTAGAATCCTAATTTAATCAGATTAAATTTGTGGAAATGAAATTTCTGTGTCAGTCTTTGGGCAAAAGATTAAATAAATATTTTTAACATTTGAAATATAGTGTACATACTTTTCCAAATTGACCTCTAGAACATTTAAATAACATATAATTCCATTTCTTAAACCTTCTTCAACAACAATGATGTAAGATTTAAATCTGGGAAAGATTTGTAATCCACGATTAAACTCATGCTCACGTTCTCTACTTCTGCCCGTTCTGGATTTCCCTTGCTCTCAGAAGGCACACTGATGTGCTCTGTAGCATCCCTAGTGAGGAGACAGATCCTCATTCTTCAGATATCTGAGTCCCTGGGCCCCATTCCTTTCCTGGATGTGACTGCTGCATTTGTGTGCCTACTATACAAAATAAAAAATGTAGCACCCCAAAATAAAATAACTTAACTTTGAATGGGACTCTTGTGGGGCCCCAGGTGGGAGCTTTTCTTGTCTAGTTAGCAAGACCTCTAAACGCACAGGCCCAGATTTGCAGGGATGGGAACCCCTAATTCTTAGAGTGAGTCACTAAGACCCATGTAAGCAGGGTCACTCTGACTTCGGCTCTTGAGTTCAGATATAGTGCCTTTGGTCGGCCGCTTCTGGGAGGTACGATATATATTTACACCAGTGGGTCCAAGTTAGGTGCCATTGTTGTACAATTTTTGTACTTCCACTGCTGTGACAGGGCCTCCTTGGCCCCTGAAAGGATCCACTTTCGATAGCTCAAGCATTCTCTAAACCCTTAGATGGCAGAGCTGCTTGAAGTTCAATCACCAGTAGAGAGGCAAGCCATAGCTGAAATATGTATCAATTTCATTCCAGATAAACTTCTACCCTTTCCATATCATTTTCCAAAAGTTATTTCATCTGGTTTTCTAATTTTGTTAGTTTTCTTCCATTATTGCTTTTTCTTCAGTTAGCTTTTTGTCTTTCTGTTATTGATTTTGTCTGTTCTTTCCCAATCTTTGACAATGAGTTCACTTTAAAAAAAAACCAGTTAAATTCAAAATCAAAATATTTTAGTTAATATTAAGTTGGATTTGAGGATAGGAAAGAAGTGTTGGACATTGAACTAAAAAAATAATGACAAAAAAGTTCTAAAGCCCAAATCACATAGCATTGAACTAAGTACAATTTCCATCTCATCCATTCACGTATTTAAAATTGTTACTAAACAACTCTTATGTCAGGCACTGTACTTATGATGTTAAAGTTGTTTGGAAGTGTAGTAATAATCGTAATAATCCAGCATTCTCTGTTAGGCTATCAGAAATATAAGGTTGAATGGGAGCCCAAATACCAGGTATCTAGCCCAGATTTAATGAGGGAAAGGAGTGAGCTCTTTGTGGGAAAACATTCTGTAAGCTGAGAGCTGAAGGGTGAGAGACTGTAGTGTTATTACTTGAGAAGAAAATGGATGTGTACAAAGCCAGAGGCAAGAGAGAATATGGAACTTCTGAGGATATAAAAGTTATTCAGGGTGGCTGAAAGTTGATCGTGGAGGGTGGGAGACAGCAAGATGCTCCTAATGGAGCAACAGGAACCAGGCTTGCAAGCCTGTTTCTGGGCAGGACTTTAAGAGCAATGGAGAACCGTACAAAGGCTTTGAACAACAGAGTGCTGCAGTGATAGCATCAGAGATGTCTCTGGGGTAGATCACCTTGGCAGCATCATGGAGAAGAGAAAGACGACAGGAGGTAGTTAGTGGGACCACACTGGAGTCTGCTGAAATCGTGGTAGAGGAATCAGGTTGACTTGGCCTTCTTGAGGGAATCCTCAGCTCTGTCACCCAAAGAGCTTGGGATCCCACAAACAATTATGCCTTCTCGAGTGAGAAGAAGTGTGGTGCACAGGAGTATAATTATTAAAAGGTCACATATCCACTTGTAGAGCCTCAGATGATTCCAGAAGTGTCAATTTTCATTCCGTCCTCAAGAAAAATGCCAAGAACAGTCCTTCTTGTGAAAGGAAAGAAGAAAGAATCACTGGGTGCTTTTTCTATGTAATTAGGCTCAAGACTCTTGCTTGGGGAAAAAAATGACTTTTACTCTTTCTCAACAAGGTAGTTTTTTGAGATACCGTAAAGGCCTTGGAGACAGACCAAGTCTCAGGTGGACCTAGGAAGCTATTCCCTGTTCTGATGCTCTCAATCATAGCTCATTTGGTTATGATTTTGAGTAAGAACTATTTCCAAGCAAATATAAATCACTGGAATCAACTGTTTGTTATCATAAATACCCATGAATCAAATGCCCATGGTAAGTTCAGATGATCAAACAGAAACATAGTCACACACTCTTCTCCATTCTTCTTGTCACTTTTGTTTCCAGGAAAACTTCTATTCTATGGGTTGCTAATTAGCTGGTCCCACAATCCACTTGGAAGAAGAAAAGAAGTGTCCCTGAGCTCTGTTGTTCAAAGCTACTTGACTCTTAGATGTGAAGTTGCCATAATTTCTCAACACATAGTGGCAGGACTAAATTATCTTAAAATTTTCTATCTGAAAATTATGGTTTTATGAGTCAGAAATGAGAGCATCAGTCTTCCAGACTGGGAAGTGCATTGCAATGAGTACAGATACAGGATATTAGGATGATGATTAAGAAAAAAAATGGGTTATCAAGTAGCCACAGCTCTTGCTTCCTAGACAGTGACATTGTCTTTCCTGAGGGCCAGGCGCCAGGAGCCCTAGAGAGAAAGGGTCATGTTTGCTTTAGGTCTCCTTCCCAGGGTTCTTCTGCCATGCCCCACAAAGACCCGGGTCAGGTTCACATTCTGGTGTCTGGCTTCCCACAGCACATGGATCTTCCTTCAGACAGACATTGGGGATGGATCCTGTCTCTTTTCTTGAAGGCAGTTGAGTGGCACTTGAGGGCCTGAATGGGCTTCCAATTTATTTGTATTTTAGCCACAATCTTCAAAACTCTATTGCTCACCAACTCAATAGAATTTCTTGGGGCTCTACTGACCTTCTTTCAAGCTTCTGCAATGATTTTCTTAAGGATTTCTCCCAACTCAAATGAGAAAAATTTAACCTTTAAAATTGAGCCAACTTTCTAAAAGCTATGGAATCCTAAAATTGAATTTCTCCAGATACCCTTAGAAGTGCGAGGTTGGGTTCAGGTAGGGGAAGACACCAGAAAGAATGCAAATGGCTCTTTATAAAGGTTAGTTGAGGGGAGTTTAATAAAGATTTAGAACCAATGATGTAGCAAAGGGCTAATGGATTATCCTCAGCAGGAAGCTGTTGCCACTCAAGGGCTATAGGACAGAGGCTTCCCTGCAGAAGCTGGGTCTTCTTGGAGATGAATATTGTCATTTTCAAACCATGGCCCAGGAGAAGTAAATGCCTAGAATTTTCTTGACTTTTCTTTTATTCCTTTGATTTCCTACCAGTACCTGTCTTTAGCTAAACTTAAATAGCAACCAGAGGACCAGAGAGCATGGATGTTGCAGTCCATGAAGGTCAGTCCCCAAATGACAAGAGGCAGACTAGAGAAGAGCAGAGAGGGGTCAACTAGAGAATATCCAGCAGAAGTTGATCTGTGACATCAAATGTGTCCTGGGAGACATCAAAAGTCAGGTGTACTCTGAGCTTATATCGGAATGAGCAAAAGGGACAGGTTGGTAACATAAAATCCAAGAATGGATTGGGGAAGACTAAGGTTGAGGAGCCAGATGTCAAAGCTGGAGACCAGCCAGAATAACTGAAGAAAGAAAAGGAAGAGGACACATTGTTATTATGAAAAGGGCAGACACTGCCTGCCTCCATTCTTCAGTCTAGCAGGAAGCTCAGAGTTACCAGGTTTATGCCTCAGGGTCTCTTTTGAACTGATTTTGACATGAAGTAGGACATAGGATCCTGGACAGGCTCCTCCTAGACAAGCTATGATCATATAAAACTCAAAATTGTTGGTAAAGTAATACTATTAATTTTACCAGGGCAACTAGTATAATGTACAAAGAAAAAGAATAATTTCAAAGCATTTTCTCTAATTTCCATTTCCTCCATTCCATAGCAATTATAATCCTAGTCATTTGGGGGTAAATGCTATAATTTTCAGAATTTGTGTCCCTCTTTTATTCATCAGAATAACAACTAAGTTTCTGAGAGTAGACAGAACAATGTGAATTCTAGGAGTCTGCCTATGTCTGTGCCTGGCTGCTATCTAGTGAAAAATGCAGTTCTATATGGTCCCTAGGGATCATCTATGTTGATTCTTGATAAAGTCGTTCAAGACCTGAACATTGGTAGCCACTCTCCATTCATGTGGGCTCTTCCTAAGCAGGGTGTGGGGACTCTCTGTCATACAGGCTAGTCTCCTTTTGCCTGTACCATTGTTGAAAGTGTTTCTCTGTTTTGATAAGTCTGGTGGCAATCAGCTGTAAAATGAAGCCCTGTTAGCTTCTACTGTCCAGTCCCTAATCTTAATAGAGCATATCTGTCACATATTTTGATTTGAAGAAGAAATTTCAAAAATCAATCATTTTCTATGAAATTATCAGCACTGGTTAAGTGGGATCGGTCATGGTGTTTTAGAGTTAAGGGAGACATTATCCTCAACCATATCAGCTAGATCATTAGATGTCCAAATGCTTAGTATTCATTAAAATATTTCAGACTACAGCATTAATTTTAATAAGTTACTTTAAGAAGAAAATTGACCTTTGTTAGAACATTGTTTTCATCAAATCAAATCAACAATAGGAGATTATAAGAATTACAAAAATAAGTGTAAATTTTTTAAATTAGAGAACTAAAAGTTCTATTGTACTGTTCTATAACCAGTGCTCAGCTTTCCATTACTGTAAGGAGTACCTGTGATTATCAACTTATAAAAAGAAGTGACTTATTTTGGCTCACTGTTGGTTGTTGCCCATGTTTGGTTGGCCTCAGTGCGTTTGGACCTGTGGTGAGCAGCATATCCTGGCAGTCATCTGTAGGTGGAGAAAAACATTGACCTCATGGCAGGATGCAAAGGGGCGGAAGAGGAGAGGGGTGAGGTCTCATTCTCCCTTTCAAGGGCATACTTCCAATAACTGGAAGACCTCCCACTAAGCCCCACCTCTTAAAACTTCTACCACCTCCCAATAGCACCCCAGGCTGGGCCAAGCTTTAACACATGGCCTTTGGGAGGACAGCCCAGATATAAACTTTAGCAAGTAAGTTATGGTTCTCTATAGTCACCAGCATGTGCAGTAGCACACCAGAACTTCTTTCTCATAACTAGCCATACCTTCATAGCATTAACCAACCTTTCCCTGGTTGTTCTTAGCCTTCCATCTTCAGCCTCTGGTAACCACCTTTCTATTCTCAACATCTATAAGATCAACTCTTCTAGATTCCACATATGAGTGAGATCATGTGGTACTTGTCTTTCTGTGTCTGGCTTATTTCATTTAGCATAATGATCTCCAGTTTCATCCAGGTTGCTGTAAATGACAGTAAAAAAAAAAAAAAGCCTAAGGGAAAAAATACTTTGAATATTTCCACCACAAAAAAATAAATGTTTTAGGAGTTTACTCTCATTTGAATGATACACAATATATACATATACCAAAATGTCACAATGGCACAATTTTATGTATCAAAAATAAAAAAGAATCAAATATATTTTATACATATAACTTTCATGCATTAAAGTACAAAGTAAGACACTTTATTTATTTTCCAATTTCTATTAACATACTAGGCAAATATTACATATATAATATTAGATACTATGTAAATATTATATATATATATATATATATATATATATATATATAAAATATACATGTATACTTTAAAAGTACAACGCATTTAGACACATATAAACATGTATATTACATATATACATACATATTAACATTAGCATTTTATATATTAGATACAAAAATGTTTGTGTATGCATATACGTGTTTATTAATTTCCTAATAAAATTTAGTTTTTTAAATCTATAGGACTTAAGAACATTAAGGCAAAATACCTTCCTAAATAGGAGGTTCTAGACCAGGGATTGACAGGCCTCTTTTATGAAGGATCAAAGAGTAAACATTTCAAGATTTGTAAAGTGTACAGACTTTGTGGCAACTGTTCTCAATGGCACAAAAGCAGCCATTCAGAACACATATATGAGAATTTTTCCATGTCCCACTAAAATTTCACTACAGTAACCAATATATAAATTTTATATAATTTTTACAAGTTACAAAGTAATCTTCTTCTTTTGTTGTTTTAGCCATCGAAAAATACCAACACTGAAGGTGAGCTAGGGAGCCAACCCTGTCACGCCCAGAGGCAGCAGACCACAGCTGAGGCAGGCCATGCCTCCTGGCCATAAGGCACCTCTGGTCGGTCTTTGCATTAAAGAAACAAGGGTGAATCTGTATTTCTGCCTGAGTTTGAAAATCCCTTCCATTTACCTCCTTGCATCCAATGTGGTTCAGTATAAAATGACCATGCTTTGTCCCTGCCTTTGGTTCTGTTGGTGAATAAAGGGAAGAGGACATACTAATATTTTTATGAGCTTTCTATTTCTGTATCTGGCCAGTTAGCATCAATAATGCTAATAGCAACAATTAAAGAACATCACAGTTCTTAAAGAGAAGAATGCTCAACAAGATCAGAAGCCCTAACTACCAATCTAATGTTTGTTTTTAGCAGCTTGAGTGACTTGCAAAAATTACTTAAACTCTCTGGACATCAATTTACTTATTTGTAAAAGAAGGATTTTGAATATTTGATCTACCTGCACATATGAATGAGAGTTCCCCTTGTTACAAATATTACTTGACTGAGAAGCCTTAACATAGGAAACAAATTTTGCTAGACATATGGGAAAATTATAGAAAAATGTGTCCAAGTAGTGGGAAAGTACATTTAAACAGTAAATTCTCCGTTGCGTTTATTGAGTTTTGGTAACACAGTGTTTAGGACTAATTCAACCACATTCCTTTTCTTATATTTATTTCTCTGAAAGCATCACCAAGTGAACTGGTTAAAGGGCTTCTGGTTTACATTGCATTTCCTTGAAAGAAGGAAACAGAAACATATTTTGATAAAATCTGGGAATTAAGATTTCTAACCTGCAGATGGTGCTATGATCCCATTATGAAATGGTTCTGCTTTCTCATTTAAATTCAAAAGAAAAATGCAGTTTTTGATTTGGTTTATTTTATTCAAAGGTAAGAAAATTGAGTTATTCCCTTTTTATTTTATGTTCTATTATTATATTGGGAGAGCAGAAACTGTCTTTACTATTGGAAAAATCTACTTTAGTTAGTCTTTGTCAAAGCTAAGTGCTTGCTTAGACCAAATAATAATCAATTTTTATGTATTTTTCCTGCTTATCACTCAGCATTGAATTGTCTATGATTCTTAATCAATTTAGTTTGTTGTTGCTGGCCTTAAATAAAATTGCTTCACTGAGAATTGGGTGACGAAGAGCTAAAGATAAAAAAATTCCATATGAGAGCCATTTCAACCTCTGCTTTGTAATAATCAGTTAAAAAAAGATTTCCTGGAATTAAGCCACAGGAACTCTGGCTTAAGTCAGAGCTGTCAACTAAGAAACAAATTTCCAGACATTTTGAAATTTAATTCATTTAATTTTTCTTGTAAGTGAATTAGAAATATGATTAAGCATAGCAAGATATTTTTTTACTGGATCAGTCTGACTTTGAATGCAGCAAATAGATACTAAAATCTTAAAATAAAAGAAAGAAAGAGGGTTTTAGAGCCACTTTCCTTGAGGAATCTACAAATAAAAATGTAAGAATATACACACTAGATAGTTTTTAAAAATAAAAGGAAAGAGCATTTTAATGTTTTAATTCATGAAGTTGTTTATGTTGCCACATTTTGATGTTAAACTCTGACTGAATATACTACTTGAAAACTACTTTGAGTTAAAAAACCCACTAATAAAAATGAAGTATTAATCAGAGGACTCTACAAATATATTTAAGTAATTATCTTAAACCACCTGTAAAGTGATTGAGTCAGAAATATTAAAAAACTGACATGGATATGTGTGGTGAGAGTAGGGGTGGAAAGTAAAATAATTCATCATATTATAAGGACTTAGAAAATTAAGAGGATCACTTTTTTAAAGGAAGGAATATTTAATTCCATGAGGGTCTACAGTTGTCAGTAATTTGGGGGGATAATTTGAAGCAGTATGTGTGAAAATGTACTAAGGGTTATGACATTTATACAAAATGTGAAATAGCAATACTGCTACTGCTTTGTGTGATGGTGTGCATATTACACCATCGTAGAAACTTGCTGAGACTTTTTCCCTAGGATTGCTTTCAACATAAATGAAGTATAATGACAGAAAAGTGAAAAATCACTTTTGGTTGCTTTTAAAATCAGGATAGATTTCAAGAAATAATAAATCAGGACCTACATGGATAGTATAAAAAGGCATTAGAAAAATTGATGCTTTGTAAAAAAAAAAAAAGAGAGAGAGAGAGAATTAAACAGAAGCATGAAGAATATAAGTGATGTTTTGCTTTTTGCATTGTTTCTACATAAAGTCCTTGGTTTTTGGAGGAACCTCAGTGGTCCTGGATATCACGCTATAATCACTCTCTTAATTCCAACTAATTAAAGACTAAAACATTTCACATTATGCTTGATACTTTTGGGTCTTAAAAAATATGCTTCCTCTTTTTATCTTATGTCTTGAAGTTACTCACTATAAATTTCTTTAAATCAGTCATAATGACAATTGAATAAGAACTTCAGGCCCGTGGGAGCACGACTGTGACGTCTTTCAAAGAGCTTTGTGATTGCTCAGCCCTAAGTCTAAGCCCTATAAAATGACCAACTTTGAATGCTGGTCAGAGTGCAGAGCAGTAGCTGGCAGTATCAGCTAGCCCCCAGCCAGTGCTAAAGCAGCCTGTCTGGGCACCCAGGACTTCAGCACCTCAGACAGCTCCAGCGCTCCCCAGAATACACTGTTCAGCTGGGTAAGTACACACTTCACCTTTCTCCTTTATTCTTCCTATCTTTGAAACTTTTCTCAGGCTATACTGAAGTTTTCTCTCTCATGAAAAGAATTTTACAGTACCCTTCCTTGGAAACTGCAAAAAGACAAGTTTCTCAAGTCACCTGGTAAGCATAGAGGTATTTCAGTTTTTCTTGTGTGAATTGATTATCAGAATCTTTTTGTTTGAAAAAATATTTACCTGGTTTATTCCTTTACCAAGTATGGTTTTTGGAAAAAAATGCATCCAAGTAGGCTATGTTTGCATCTGTACAGATATTTGACTGAAAGGTACAATGAATACAATTGTTTTTTGTAGTTTTCAACTGGTTTTTAAGGTGCTGTTCTTTTTGTTTTACATGTTGATTATGTGAACCTAGAAAACATTTATTTTCCTCTTCATTTTAAGTGCTGTGAGTTTTACAGGCAGAAAGAGAAAGAAATATTGAAACCTAAATTTTTATCTAGAAACTATTTAGAAATAAAATGTATGAATCAAATGCAAGAAAAACAAGTTTTGTTTTAAATTTTTCATTTTATTTGAATTTATTTCAATGACAAAATGCTGTTTGATTATTTGGGAGGATCTTAATTTTTTAATTCTTAATTGAGTTAAGTTATTCAAAGCCAGATCCCAGGAAGTAAGTATACAGTGATATCTACAATTAAGAGAACAAAAATGTATATATAAAATCTTTTTTTTACTGATAGGTATGTATGCATTATATTACTATATATGCAAACAAAAATATACAAACGTGTACATGATTTTCATGGTAGAAGTATTATTAAAGAGGTGACACCCCAGTTTTATAAGTTAGATATGAAAAGCATAACGTAGAAAAATCACTTAATTTCTTGAAGCTCTTTACTTCATCAGAAAAGATACTAAAAAAATATTATCCCCAGGGTTTTTTTCCAGCACAATAGAAACATGGCATTCAATATATACTGCAGCCCATAAGTGCCTGGCAAGTCCTGGGAAGCAAACACACAGGATCCTAGTTTTTTACTCAAACACCTGTCGTGAAAAGAAATCTTCTTGATTTAAAAGGCAATCATATTGGGCTGGAGTTGTGGCTGAGTGATAGAGCCCTTGCCTAGCATGCGTGAGGCACTGAGTTTGATCCCTGGCACCACATAAAAATAAAACAAATATAATAAAGGTATTTTTTTTTAAAAAAAGAGGATTTTTTTAAAAAAGGCAATCATATTTGTGATTGACTCTTTCTTGAAGATGAAATAACAGAGCAAGACCCTTCAGAAATACCGCTAGACCCTTAGAATTACCTTGTGGTGACAGGGTGATGCAGAAAGCTTGTGTGGTTCTCTCTTCAGAGGCACAGAGATGGAAGCCAGAAGCAAACCCCAGCTCCTCCTGCTCCTGGCGCTCTCCAGTGTGCTCTTCTCACAGAATTCTGCATGGCCTCTCTTTGGACCATCTTCTGCTCTGAGGTAACTTAGAAGTTCACTTTTAATTTGAGATAGTCAAACGTTCCTTTATTGAAATGGGAACTTCCTACATGTTATTTTGGATGGTGCCATATTTTAAATTATGTGTCATTTATTTAAAGGTTTTAATTGCTGTGTTGAGCAAGTTCTTTGCCAACATAAAGTCAACACAGCCCTTCTGAGTCCTGGAGTTCACCTCCAGGGCCTGAGAGAGCATCATTGCCTAGTTTTACATATGGACTGGAGCCCATTTCCAAACCGGGTGGGAAGGGGGTTTGACTTTCATTGAGAACCAGTGTTAGATAAGTGAGAAGAAGCGTTTATGCTCTGTCACCTCAGTTCAGTTCACTGTCTGGTGGAAAAATAGTTGTTTAGTTGTCAACCTCATTGTAGTTCATTTCTAAGATCAATCAGTAAACAACCATAAGATTAGTGGTTTATTAGTGAAATATGTGTAAAATCGTGTTGCACAGAAATGTATCTAGGCCCCATAACTTTGTCAAATTAAAAATTACAGGAGAATTGTTCTCCTGAAGTATACTCCCCTACAATGTACTTGGTTTGAACTAAAATCTTTAATTTAACTGTGTTCCCTATTTCAAATTCATAAAGCATGCCACTACTCACATTTACAACTGTACCTGAAATAAAATAGATTTATGTTAAAAAAATAAATAGTGAATTAAACTTTCATTAACCTGATATTTCCTTCCAGTTTACAGGAATTGTATCTAAGTGCCAATTAATGATTTCTTTGCTTATTTGTTCATTCCTGAGTTTTTGCTTCAGGTGTACTTTCCCCCCATAAAGTGAATTATCTTTCAGCCATTAGTATTCTCTGTTAAATTTGTTTAAAGCTATCTCCTACATTGCTCTGATGATGAAATAGGATGGTTCTGTCTGAGTGGCTAGATCACAAAGGATGATTGCTGGGCTTCAGACCCACAGAGGACAATTTATTACTGACTACCAGCTACTTCAACTGCAGAAGGGACAAAACTGCCCTGGAACAAACATTCTCCTTGGAGATTTACCCTAATAATAAAAAGTACACACATATACAATTTTAATAATGTGCTATTGTGAAAAATGTGCATGCACTCACAAATATAGTCAAGTCCTGTATATAGTTAACACAATTCTTAGACTTGCAGTACAGCACCATACATTCCTTACTAAAGCTGTGTTAATACATAAAATTAGAAACCAGAAGACCCCACAAAATTCTTTGAATTTGAATGATGATTCATAAATGAAGAGATTCTTTGGACTTGATCAGTACAGAGAAATATATCACGCTAAGGTAAATCTCTGAAGCAAAGCCAAGGGACCCAGGGAGAGAAGAATAATGAATACTCATATCTTTAGAGGTATTTGGGGGCAATTGTTGCTAAATATCATCAAATACATAAGTTCCTAATAGTTTTAATACTGGTTATTGAGTTTCCAAATTTCTGTTTTATATGAATTATATCTACCTCCTAAACTTGGCTTTGCAAAGTGAAGATACACTTGGTTTAGTGAAGTAGAAGATGGAATGAACTTTGCTTAATCCTTTGATAGGATTGAATTAAGCAGCACTTATGTTTGGTATATCCAGCTTAGAAAAGTTGAATGGCATTTATTTTGTGAGATAATGAAAATATTTTCTGTTCATACTCTCATTAACCAAGTCAAATTATCAAGTCAAATTATCCTATTCTTATATTGTGAATCGATGATATTTCCCAAGAGTTTTAGTTTCTTATTTCAAATGGTTGCAAGACCATGAGCATTGCCTTCTGAGAAAGGAATGTCTTAACACTTCTAGTGTGCTTTTCTCTAACAGGTTGGATGACAGAATGCCACTGGAAGGAGCAAATGAGCCAGACCAAGTTTCATTAAAAGCAGACACTGACATCTTGCAGAATGCTTTAGCTGAAAATGACACACCCTATTATGATGTATCCAGGTGACTTCATTTTTATTGCTTTATTTTATATAGAAAATATACTTAAGAAATATAAATGTTCTAGTTATCTTACCTTGGAGCTCTGTCTGTATAATACTACAGGTTTTCATGTGTCACTCATTCAGCTTGATTTAGAGCAGCTCCAGCAGTTGAACATGATTTTCCTGTAGAAAGACTGCAACAAGTTAGGATGAATACATCACTCTTCACACTCTTGTGTACCTAGCTTCAACATCACAGATTGGACCAGTCCTGGTAAAACCACAGCAACTTCAGATTCCATGATGGAGCAGGTGCTAAGGGCAGAGGTTCATCCTACCTAAGGAAAAGGCACCTAACAGTGCTGTTCCTTCATGGAACTGCTTGTCTAGCTTTCAGGACAAATCAAGTAGCTCCATACCAAAGACAAAGGATAAAAGGTTTTTCGTTTGCATGGAAAAGTTGGTCAATAAGCCCTAAAATCCTATCTCAAGAGCTTTTGTTTCCAAATATTTTGGCAGAAGAAATATGAAAAGATATGTCTGTGACTTTGCCAAAATCAACATATTTTCCCATTGCATATGTCTTTATTTGGAATAGCAGAAAAAAATCATAATATAGAAATTATGATATATATTTCACATAAGTATTTCTTAGAAAGGCATTCATTTTACAGCTTTTACCAGGGAAAAATTTACTTTTAAAACAGTTCATTTTTAAAAATTTTCAACCTTGGGCTGCATATATAACTCAACATTTGCCCATCAGGATACAAATGATTAGAACATACCTTTCTTAACACTTCCTTTTGGACTTAAGCATTAATAGCAACTTTTATAATAAGCTGATGAATTTGTTATTTAATGAGCTAGAATAATATTCTAGAGAAACATGTATGCATTAGTAACTATCCTTTTCTCCTTGTTTTAGAAATGCCAGACATGCTGATGGAGTGTTCACCAGTGACTACAGTAGGCTCTTGGGTCAACTTTCTGCCAAAAAATACCTTGAATCCCTTATTGGGAAGCGGGTTAGGTAAAGGGAATTTATTCCTTTTCATCAAACATGTTATCATTACTCAATCTGCCAATCATATTTTCACTTTCAGTAAGTTCTTCAAAATTGACAACTCTTTGATAATGTTTAATTTAGTCTAAAAAATAATGTAAACTTTTGAGTAAAACATACTGGGCCCATTGATGAAGGAATAAGCCTTTTTCTTATATTCATTGAGTCCAGTCACATTTATTTTTCTTAAATGGCACACTTATTTACAAATTTGAAATCAAATTGGATGAGACTCAATAAAAAGTGATTTGGAATGTCGATGCTTTGGGGCATTTATTATTAAACTCTGACATTCTCTTGCTCACATTCCTTAGCAGTACAATCTCAGAAGACCCTGTGCCCATCAAACGCCACTCTGACGCAGTCTTCACCGACAACTACACCCGCCTTAGAAAACAAATGGCTGTAAAGAAATACTTGAACTCAATTCTGAATGGCAAGAGGAGGTAAAGGAAAAGAGAACTTGCTAAAATGAGAAATTATAAATGACTTACAAAACTAAGCTACATGCAGAGATAGATAGATCTATCTATCTATCTATCTATCTATCTATCTATCTATCTATCTATCTGCCTACCCATCCATCCATCCATCCTATATGAAGTAATCATTCTCAACCTTGATATTAGACTACTCTGGTTGATGTTAGACTACTCTGGAAACTTTTTAAAGTACTGATGTTTGGGCCTTATCCCAAACCAATTGCCAGGAAATCAGTGACTCTGGGGTACAGACTTGGACATCAGTATTTTTTTATGAGCCCCCTGGCCAATTCTACTGTTTCATCAGGGTTAAAAATGATGGCTAGTTTGAATCTGTGAACAGGTTTTATCAAAAGTATTGGCTTTTAAAACATGTAGAGTACAAGCAGCAATTTGTTCCTGCATGGACCCCCTTCATATTCAATATCCTTACTTTATCAAATTTAACCATCAGACATTTTGTACATTTAAATTCTGTAAAATCTCTATCCCTCTTTGGTGTGTAGATATTGGACAACGCAGGGGGCGTGGAGTTCTCTCTTTTTATTCCAAATGTTTTTTTGTGTGCATGGTATTAAGGATAATCCTGTTTGGGTGAGATTAGATAACATTATATTTTCTCTTTGCCCTCTAAACTGTAATTCTGAAAGAATAATTTGAGACACTTTGAGGTTAAGAAGTAATTTAAAGATGATTGTTTAGCCCTAGTGCACTTTATAGAGAACAGTCATTACGTCATTACCATTTCTTTTGAATCATTCTCTTCCAAGAGCCCTAACAGGCCCAATTTCCTTCTTCTGTTCTGCAGCAGTGAGGGAGGGTCCCCTGACTTTCCTGAAGAGCTAGCAAAGTAATGAAAAAGCTCTTGGAGTCCAGCTGATGAGAAGCGGTGAGTACATCTGTGTATTCTCACTGTATTCTCATTTTCACCATCTAATTATGTAAGGAGGGAAGAGTCACTGAGGAGGAAAAAATTCTAGAGTTAAATAATCGTTTTACAGGAGACTTCATTTAAGGATCTCTACTTGAAATGGACCCCACCCCAGAAAACAGCTTCAAATGACTCTGATCACATAAGCGGCTGTTCACAGTGAGCAGACAGTTCAGACAGTGTGCCATCTGAGAGGTTATCCTCTCTGTTTGGCCTCATTCCTACACTTGTGTTGAGTTAAAAACCAAAGGAGCCTGACTCTCACTCACGAGAAAAACTAGCTTTATTTTTGAGAACCAAACCATGCTGCTCTTATTAATTTAAGATTTAATTCCATAATTGTCTGTTAGCTCTTCATTTAATTTAAGTGTAGGGAACCATCACCATAATTCATTGTTATAAAAGCACAAAGGCACTCTGGCACTAACACAGCAAACTTCATATAGCAAAAGTCAAATTTTGACCTATAAAGTGAGTTTAGTCATGAAAACCTGATAATATTCACTATAAAATATTTTTTAGTAGAGAAAACATGCACAGTTTTTTTCTCTTTTTCGAAATGGTGAGCTTGTTATAAAAGTTGCTTTTATATAAATGTGGGCACAAGACATACTTATTTACTAAACTATGTTACATTGATATTTACATCATCTCCTGCAAATCTATTTACAATGTTTGACAAGTGCTTTAATAAATTCTTGTCATCAGCATACTAAAAGTTAGCAATTTTCTCCAAAGGCCTACAAAGTAAGTGTTTTCAGCTTTGTGGGCTATCTTGTTTCTCTTATAATTATTCAACTTTGTTGCTGTGGCATGAAAGCAATCACAGATAACATGTAAAATGAATGGGAATGGCTGTGTTGCAATAAAATTTTATTAGTAAAACCTGAAGGTGGGCAGGATTCCAATCCCTGACCAGGTCCAAGAGATTAACGGAGCCCCACACAGGCCAAAGGCAGTTCACAGTCATGTCCATTCCTGATGTGGTTATCGAAGGTTTCCAAGAGAGTCAACAAAAGTGGACAGGGTGTCTTGAAGACACCTGCATGATCAATTACTTTTGTCCACTAAGTAGATCTCCCCTTTATCTTAAGAGTGGTGTAGTGTCAGATTTACCTGCAAGGATGGCTTATCACATCTAGACATTTAAGTGCAACAAGTTCTTTGCTCACAGATGAAAGCTAATCACATTCAGGGCATTGAAAAAATATCTCCAAGGTAAAACCTCCATCAAATTAAGAAATAGGACAGGCACTAAAATACACAGGCAGATTCCTCTGTCCTTTGAAAATTGTGAGTTCATTTGTGAGATCACATCCTTCCTTCATTTCTTTATGGAAGGGTGGCTTTAGACAAATTCTTTGGACAGGAAATCCTGCGCATTATCCACTTGTGAAAGGTTCAAATGTGTGACTATTCGTGTCTAGAAAGAAAGCAGTTCCTCTGTGACAGTCAGTCTTCTGGAAGGTACTTGTCCTTATGACCAGGGGAAATGGATGCTCAACAAATGGGCAGATAAGTGAATGAAACTAATATGCTATGAACAAAAATATACATTTGTGTTTCAAGTGTGAATTCTTTCTTTTTCAGAATTCCTGAAGGAAAATGATAGGCAACAGTAATTACATTTTGAGTTCTACATAACTAATTCAAGAAAACAACTTCAATATTGAAACCAAATAAAGTGTAGTGTCGTGAATGTCGTGGTTCATTTTCTTCTGATGTAACAACTGTGATGTTTACACTGTAAATATTATTTGAGTTATAAAATGTGTCTGTAGCTCATGAAAGGCCTGTAATTTCATATGCTGTATATTCTTTCTAACAAAAGTATATTTAATGATAAGTAGATACTAGGTTAATTACAATTATATGAGATTCTCTGGAAGACTGGTAATAGAGGGAAATTGATGTGTTTATTTATAGAGTGCAGTTAGCTATTCAGAAGAATAGAGCAGATAATCGGTGTGTCTAATATTGAATGTTAAGCAGATAGAATGCTGTGTTAACCCCCAAAATATCCAAGAGAATGCCAACAGAAAAGAGGAAAAAGAAATTCTTCAAAAAAGATTTTTGAGAAAATTCACCACGTTTCCACATTGATAGAAAACTTCCTCATGGGAAAAAAACTCTCACGAATCTGGATCACTAATCGCCAAAGGCTTTCCTCGGACCCGTGTCTCTGCCAAGGACTTACTACTTTGGACCTGCCCTTTATGCTTGTGTAAAGTGAATGCAAAATGGAAACTGAATAGAATGTTTGTTTTTTAGGAATAAATATTTTTTCCATAATCAGTCAGATTAATGTTTGGTCATATCAGCTTCCTCCAGTGAAAGTACATTTGAGGACACAACTATTTTTCCAAGCCGATTGTAAGAAATTAAATATAGGAAATAAAGATCTTTGACTATCATTGCAGATACTTGTGTTGATTCTGATTCTTTTAAATGACCCAACAATAACTCATTTTAGCTCTGAGTTTCCAGGCACTAGATAGTTTTTGTGAGATTTGAGGTAGGATTGCATTTAATAATGTGTGAGTCCTAAAATAACAGTGACATAAATAACAAAGAAGTTTCTCTCTCACATCAAGCGAGAAGAAGATATCAGGAGTGTGATGGTTCTGTTCTGCAAATCTCTGAGTAACCTAAATCCTTTCCAGCTCATCCCTCATCTCTGAGGTTGCAGTCTTTCTCCTCATGATGCAAATTCATGGCTACAGTTCCGGCCATTTTATCTTCATTCTGTGCAGCATGGTGGAGGATGGGGCATGGGGAAAGGGAGCAAAAGGTTCACGCCAGCATCCTTTGACCTGATATATCACACCAGTATCCCCTGGGCTGGAACATAGTCTTATGGCCACAGACATTTGCAAGAGAGGTTGGGAAATATGATGTTTTTTTCTGCTTTTGTTCAGGAGGGAAGTCATACACCCAACTAAAGATTGAGGACCATTAATATAAAATAGTGGAAGAATGGATGTATGTGGACACTTTTTAAAAAAATGCTTAAGTTATCACCAGAAGTGGAAAAGAAAGTTAGAGTCAGAGTAGCCATGGATGAGGTGCATCATCACCACAGGGCAACACACTTTCATTTTCTTTCACTACCATTAGAACAACTGACCACATAAGGAGGGACTATTCTAGAATGACCAGCAATGGCAGAGCAGTTTAGACAAGCTAAAAATGAATTGGACTGACTGTTATCTTTTGGTCTCACTTGATCCTTCAAAATATTAACTGTTCATTAAGTGGCTTTTCTGCAGAAAGCACTGCTGTGAGAGCAAACTTATAGGTGAAGGCTGTAGAGCTTACCAAGATCAAATGGGGCAATATTTGAATGTGAAGGTACAAAGCTTTAATTTTATCTTAGTAATAGGTATCCTTTCAATTTAATCCCTATTTCTTCAAGAACTACTTCTTAAGTGACCATTTTGGACTGTGACAGTATCTGGGAAGGGTTCTGGGAGAGGGAATAGCAAGTGCAAATGAGAAAAGAGTCCTGTGAACCTGTACAGCCAGGACACCGAGGAGCCTCACAGGCCACTACAGGGACTTGAGAAGTCAGATGAGGAGACATTGCAGAGTTTGGACAGAGGTGTGAGAACTGCATTTGTACAGTGTCATTCTGGATGCTATATTGGGAATGGATAAAAGGACAATAAGAACAGAAGTAGGGAGAGAAATCAGGAGGCAACTGCTACAGTGATGGTGGCTACCAGAGAAGAGATGGAGGTAGGGGGAGTGGATTCTGAACATGTCTCAAGAGTAGAATCAAGTGTTGGCTGACAGAGTGGAGATATGAAGGAGAAATGTCAAGAAAGATCTCTAGGTACAGCACCCAGGCAAACGTGAGGGTCAGAGCTTCTATTACCTAAGATGGAGAGAACTGGGAGGAGTCCGTTGTAGGAAAAAATGAGGAATTAAGTTTGGGGCATGTTAAAGCTGAAGTTAAGAAGAAAGTTGGAGATACACATGAGTTCTGGGGAGATGCCGGCCTGGAGATAGACAGTGAGAAGACTCCAGAATATAGATGGAATTTAAAAAAACACAAGAGCAGATGAGATCACCAAGGGAATAACCACAGAAAAAGAAGAAGGAGAAAGGAAGGGGAAAAAGGAAGGCAGGACGACTCTAAAGACACTGTCTAGGGCTGCTGAAACAAAGTTCCACTAACTGGGTAGCTTAAACACAGAAGTGTATTGTCTCACAGTTTTGAAGGTTAGAAGTTCAAGATCCATGTGCCCCTAGGGCTCATTCCTTCTTCAGGTCATGAGGAAGAATTGATCCGTGTATCTCCTTTGGCATCAGGAGGCTTGCTGGCAATGGGTGGTTTGTAAAAGCACTACCTTGACCTCTACCTTGATCTTCAGGTGGCGTTCTTCCTGTCTGTGTGCTTTTCCCCAAATTTCTTCTTTTCATAAGGACCCAGTTATACTGGATCAGAACCACCCAATGACTTTATTTTAACTTGATTACCCTTAATTAAAAATCTTATCACTCATGAGGTCACATTCTGAGTTTCTGGACTTTAGGACTTCCACATGAGAATTTGTGAGGGTGCACAATTCAACTCATACTATGGGGACACTCCAACATTCAGGGGAACAAGTGAAGTAAGTAAGGAGTAAAAGGGGAGACACTTAAAGAGGAGGAAATGGGAGAGTGTGTTGTCCTAGACGACAGACGCAGGATTGCGAGGAAGAGGAACTCATGGAGTCAGGTGTGAAGTGGGATTTTTCAGGCATGTGTACATGACGCTGGGAAGCTCTCTGAGACGTGTGTTGTCCGGTGGCTTTGTCTAGTGTAAACATCACATCACAAAGTGCACTTGGACCTG
This sequence comes from Marmota marmota marmota, assembly GCF_001458135.2. Classification (NCBI taxonomy): domain Eukaryota; kingdom Metazoa; phylum Chordata; class Mammalia; order Rodentia; family Sciuridae; genus Marmota; species Marmota marmota. Next base: position 66,854,533 of record NW_025999842.1, read on the forward strand.
CACGGTGTGGCCGCACAGCTCATTGTTCCCAGGCCACCAACCCTTACAGCATGGTACTGCGCTCAGTGCTGGAGTCCACCGTAACAGGTGTGGGGTTGTGCATCTAAACATGGAGAAGGTATAGAAAGTGCAGTGAAAAGGTTTAAAAAGTGAAACCGATATCTAGATCATTTACCATGAATGGAGCTCGCAGAGCTGGGAGACTGGTGAGTGGTTGACAAGGCCTAGGGCATCACACTGCTATGGAGTCATAGACACCATACCTTTAGCAAGCACTAAATTTAAAAAAAACAAAAACTATTTTTATTTAATAGTAAATTTATCTTACTGTAATATTTTACCTTATGAACATTTTACAATTTTTAAACATCTGGACTCTTATAATGACACTTAGCTTAAAACATGAGTATTATATAGCCATACAAGATACTTTCTTTCTTTGTATCCTTCACTATAATCATTTTCTATTTATTTATTTCTTCTTTTTAAACTCTTCGGTTAAAAACTAAGACGTGAACACACACACTAGCCCAGGCCCACACGGGGTCAGGATTCTCACTGTCTGTTTTCTATCCCCACAACTTGTCCCACTGAACGGTCTCCGGGGCAATGACACACACAGCTGTCATCCCCTATATTAACCATGCTTTCTTCTGGGACACCTCCTGAGGAGTCTGCCTGAGGTTCTTGGACAAGTAGCATCACTCACTTCAGAAATAAAGCCCTAGTGGTTTTCTTGGTATGGATCTTTTTTCCAACTTATCAATTGCTTGTAATCAGGTAATGCACCATGAACATTCCTTCTATTAATGAAAACATTTTAGTGTTGGGGCTGTGTTTTCCAAGACTTAAAATAACTTATTGGGATCTACAGAAGCTTGCTCTAAACACTTTTCTGTGAATTTTCTGAAGAGGCTGCTCCTCCTCCTCCACCTCCTCGTCTGTCTCCACTGCTGTCTTCTTTTTCTTATTCTTCCTGCAGTTTCCTTTTCTTTTCTTCAGCTATGTATTCCTGTTCCAAAGCTCCTCATTAATCAGTTCCTGAGATGCCACCTCTAGGAGTTCCTCAACATCATCCTTATCCACGCCCACATTGAAGTTATTTGCATCTCAACCACACCCATGTCAATTTTTGAACCTCCTGATCGTTGGGAAATTTGGTATCATGGATAAACCCAGTGGTATCTTATCCGATACACTCGTGGGTGACATCATCTCAACCCCTACAAGGTTCTTGGTGCAATCATAGATGTTGTAATCCCTCTAGAACTGTACTGATATCTTCCTAGTGTCCTCTTCATTTATAACAATATCCTGGGCAAAGATCCTCCTTGGATCACTGGTATTAAAAATTGTTATAACCCCTTGATCAAAAGTTGCTATACCCAATAGAAGGAAAATCAATAGAATAGAGGAAGGGAAACAGGGGGAGGGAAGAGAGAAGAGGAAGAGGAAGTACTGGGGACTGAAATGAAATGGAGCAAATGACATTTCACACATGTACGATTATGTCAAAATGAACCCCAATGTTATGTATTAAGTATAAGGCACTAATAAAAATATCTTTAAAATTCTAAACCTGATTGGATCAAAGTGGTACCTAAGGTACAAATTAATGTCCACTATAGAATAAAAAGCCATGTTCTTGTGCATTTGAGTTCAAAGTGACACTAAAGTTATGTTAGAAATAATTTTTAGAGTTCTGAAAAGAATATTTTATTTCTTCCTTTGGCTTCAGTAGAAAAACAAAATCTACCAAAACAAAAACACAACATTCTAAGAGCTTTTTAGGTTAAAAATGGTAAGCAACCCATGAATGTGTCTCTTCTTCCTCCTAAATATCATTAACTTAAAGGAGAGAATAAAGAAATATTATCCCAGATAGCAAAGATAAGAAAAAAGATCCATGAGCAGTCAGGAGAGCCTAATACATTCTGGAAGACAGGGCGTTGAAGAGTGGAGTCAGGAAACTGCCATGGGAAGGTGAGCTTTGAACTAATCTGGCCAATCTACAACAGATGATCTGAAATTTATACTTTAATAAGCCCTAAATCCCAAGAAAAATCAGTTCCAAAATCAGGAATGTAAAATTTTAAATTTAATGATCAATCTAGAGAGACCACTCCTTTGAAGGGATCCATTTCTATTAGTTTGCTACGGTTGTCACAACAAAGTATCACCAGCTGGGTGGCTTAAACAAAACAGATTTATTTCTTACAGTTCTGGGGATGGCAAGTCTGAGATCAAGGTGTCAACAGGAATGGTTTCTTCTGAGGCCTCCTGCCTGGGCTTGTTGATAGCTATTGTCCTCTCACGTTGTTACATGGCCCTACTTCTATATGTATCCTTGTAGTCATTTCCTTTTCTTATATGGACACCAGTTGTAGAGTTAGAGCCCACCTTAATGATCTCGCTAACTTAATGACCTATGTAGAGACCTTACCTCTAGGGCTGGGGTTGTAGCTCAGGGGTAGGGTGCTTACCTAGCACATGTGAGGCACTGGGTTTGATCCTCAGAACCACAGAAAAGTAAATAAATAAAGTAAAAGTATTGTGTTCACCTACAACTAAAAATATTTTTAAAAAAGATTAGAAAAAAAATTTTAAAAAGACTTTATCTCCAAATAACTCACATTTTGTGGACATGTTAAGACTTCAATTTATGTATTTTAGAGGAACTCAGTTCAGTTCCTAACACCACTGATGTCAGGTCAAGAGCAAGGTCAGGAAATGCTGATGTACAGTTTCCTTCTTTTAATCATTTCCCGTTATCAAGTGTCTATCAGGAAGAAATCATTCTTATATGCTATATTGGCATAAAAAATAACGTTATTATAAAATCATGGACTTACATTGTTGCTGTTTTTTACTGGGGATTGAACCCTGGGGTGCTCTATCACCGAGATAACTTTCCCAGTCTTTTTTATTATTTATTTTTAAACCAGGTCTCGGTAAGTTGCTGAGGCTGGCCTTGAACTTGCCATTTTCCTGCCTCAGTCACTGGAATCACTGGAATTCCAGGGGTGGGCCATCATGCCTGCCTACATTACATTGTTTTGGTTAGAGAAAGTCTCTGCAACTTTTAATATGATCTTATCACAGCAAATTTTTCACTTTTATTATAATAATTATTCATTATTATTTTAAAACTCACAAAGTATTATGAAAACTCCATAACAAGTAACGATTTTGGAGACTCCTGAGAATTCCTGTCAATTTGGATTGACAAATTGGTGTTTGGTATTTCCCAAATACTAAAGATTATAACTTGTCAAGAACTTGGAAGCACTGCAAGAGAGGGCAAGACTGTGGAAGGGCCTGAACATAGAGGCTCAAATTGAAGGCTTACATGCAACATCGTTGACCCCCCATCTCTGCTGGAAAGTGTTGACACACCTGGAGGCTCAGAGAGATAAAAATTGGAGAGTGACTCTCCAAAAAAAATGGGAGAAGAGAACAATTTCCTGGAGAGGCCCGGGATGACCAGGGTGGGAGCTAGGCCGGAGGTAAAGCCTGCTTCCATTACATTCCCGTTACAGCTGGTCCCTCCCGCTCAGTCTGGAAAGACACCTGCCTTCAGATAACTTTATTCATGTACCAGGGTCCCAGCCAGGCTTTATAATGGCTCCTTTTGTTTTCCTCCCTTTTCTTTCTTTAACACTGTATTCAACAGACCTTAAGTTCGTAGTGGAAGGTGCTATTACCAATGCTGAAATATGAGTCAACAAGCCACCATTTCCAGGGATTTGAGGGAAACTTGAAAAAAGATCAGAGTTTAAAACAAATGAAATGGATGACAAAGATAAACGAAAACAAAAAAATAACATCACAGAGAGAAGAAAGAAAATATTGCATACATAGAGCAAGAACCTAAGGCAGAAACAGAGAAGAAAAAACTCTTAGACGTAAAAAAGGAACTGCCTGAATTAAAATTTAATAGGGCTGTGCTGTAGCTTTGTGGTAAAGCACGTGCTTAGTATGTACAGGGGCCCTGGGTTTGATCCTTAGCACCATAAGAAATAAAATTAAACAAACAAATAAATAAAATTTAAGAGTATGTTAAAATTAGGCACACCATCTTAGAGATGATAATAAGTCACAATTAATCAATAGAAATTTTGCATCTGATAAATAAAAGGAAGTTTCAGAAAAAGACAATGGAGCAAGGGAGAAAAAATTAGCAGGAAAAAAAATTTACCTGTCATTGATGACAATTCTCATTGGATCCGACTGCATGTTTTTTTAAAATTTATGAATAAGTGCAAATTATAAACTGCATTGACTGTCCCAAAATATCTATCAGTTTGTTGAATTTGTCAATTTAGGACTATATTTTTTTATAAAAGGCATTAATTTTTTTCTTGAAAATAAGTTATTAATGTTTTAAGTTACTTCTTGAAATGTTTCTAGACATCTTTAACTATTTTCATATTTGTACCTTCTGGGATGATGCATTCCAAACGTTCAGTACTCTAATATCTCTGTAAGAATTAAAGTGAACATTTTTTTCATATATTTTTTGACTATTCATATCTCTTTTTCTGTGAAGTGTCTGCTCAGTTCCTTTGCCCATTTTTTGATTGGGTTATTTGGTTTTTTGGTGTTAAGGTTTTTGAGTTCTTTGTATATCCTGGAGATTAACACTCTTATCTGAGGTGCACTTTCTCCCATTCTGGAGGCTCTTTGTTCATGTCCTGTATTGTTTTATTTGCTCTGAAGGAGCTTTTTATTTTGATGCCATCCCATTTATTGATTTTGGAGTCTTGATTTTATTGCTTTAGGAGTCTTATTGAGGAAGTCTGTTCCTGAACCAGTACAATGGAGAGTTGGGCCTATTTTTTTTCTACTAGTATGCTCAGGGTCTCTGGTCTAATGTTCAGTATCTCTAGCAATTAGAGAAATTCAAATTAAAACTACACTTTGATTCCATCTCACTCCAGTCAGAATGGCAATTATCAAGAATACAAGTAACAGTAAATGTTGATGAGGATGTGGGGGGAAAGGTTCACTCATACATTGTTAGTGGGACTGAAAATTGGTGCAAATATTCTGGAAACCAGTATTTTTGACTCAGTTCTCCCACTTCTCGGCTTATACCCAAAGGACTTAAAATCAGCATACTACAGTGACACAGCCACTTCAGTGTTTATAGCCGCTCAATTCACAATACCCAACCTATGGAATCAACCTCCGTGTCCCTCAACAGATGAATGAATAAAGAAAATATGATACATATACACAGTGGGATATTATTCAGCTGTAAAGAAGAATGAAATTAAGGCATTTGCCAGTAAATGGATGGAACTGGAGAAGATCATTCAAAGTGAAATAAGCCAGTCTCCCAAACCGAAAGGTCTAATGTTCTCTCTGATATGTGGATGCTTACCTGTAACAAGGGAGGGCAGGAAGGGGAAGTATAGAAGTTCATTCAATTAGACAAAGGGGAATGAAGGGAAAGGAGAGAGGATGGGAATAGGAAAGACAGTAGAATGAATTGGAATAACTTTCCTCGTATCTGAATAAATAACCAGTGTAATGCTATGTTCAACAACAAGAATGGGATCAAAATTATAATGGGTTGAACTCCATGTATGCATAATATGTCGAAATATACTCTATTGTCTTGTATATCTAAAAGCAACAAATAGAAAAAGAATTAAAGTGAAGTCTATCTATTCTAGAAAGCAAAATTTTACCTTACCTACTATAAATTTTTATGTGGAAAAAATAGTTTACATAACTACAAACACTACTATATACTGTAATAATATTAATACAGTACTGTTTCTGGCCTTCAGAAATAGAATCTATCTTACAAGATATCTCATAGATAGAGAGTAAGAATTCAAAAATCATATCTATGAATTCCTAAGAACTTTAGAGCTGCAAATTTTTGCAGATCCTGATTTTAGCAAAATATATCCCAATTATTTATCTGGCTATCATTGCATTTGGCGTTCCAAACTCAAACAGTGGCCTCTCTGGTTAACTAATAGCAGCTGCAATTGTTTTGAAAGGAGAAAGGGAAAGGACACATTAAAGGCATCTGTCTTGTCACAATCCACTGTTAACAGCTTTCTCTCCGTGATTATTACAGAGAACATTTCCTTGGTCCTTCTCTTTTGCCTTGTGCAATTGCAAGACTCTTGCAAGATACATCTCCTTTCATGCTTTAACTTCTCTCATTTTCCCCCCACACAATTGTGCTCTTTCTTTTTCTCTTCTTTGGAAGCTCGCCCTGGTTTCATAATTTTGCTTCTTTCTCCTTTGCTTTTCTGTTGCCTACAGAGTTATGGGCTCATTCCCCCAGGTACCTGGCTCTGCTTCATGCCCTGGCTGCATGCTAGCCTCATTTGTCCCAGTGACAGAAGGTGCCTACAGCTACGTCAGGATATTTTTTGTCTCTTAGATTTTTCTATTAGGCCTTAAGACACATGCATAACACTCATTGAGATAGGAAAATATAACAAAATATCTTATATTTTATTCCTCTTTCTGCTTAAAATATATAGACTCTGGGCTGGAACTTTTCACTGCATTCAAGCTGAAAATTTATTGCTGAAGAAATTACTGTACCAATATTCTTAATTATTACTTAAAATGTATTTCATCTTACTTTGATATTTACACACATAAAGAAATTTTAGCCAGACCCTTATAGACTTGGGTAGAAACTAATGAAATAAAATTTGGAGCAACTCTTCTCTCAATATACCTATATTTGTATGGAATTACAGATATATAGATCTATTTATCTATCATTTGTCTCTATCTATCTATCTATCTATCTATCATAAGAGTAAATCTGAAATTGCATGTAGGTAATAACAAAGACAAGATTAATGGAATAGAACAGAGAAAATTCCTATTTTAAGATCTCAGGTTTACTGAGCAGCTGCTCAATAGGGATGCTGGCCTGAAAATATGCCTAAAAAGAATAGGCAACATTGTAAATAAAAGGTGACAGGAAAATTGGCTCCAGGTAGGGATTATATCATAATTATATTTTAAACATTATGAGGAAGCTATAACACTTTTTAATGAAATATATTTCATTTCTCAAGTTGAATGTGTTGTATACTAAATTGTGGGACATAATGACCAACTTGTTTATAACAGAAAAAAATGCTTGAAAATTAAATAAGAAAGTGACAAATTTGTATTGAAGTAAGATGGTATAAGTGACATTACTTCAATGATACTGTAAATGGAAAAGGAAATCAAGTTGCCAAGATTCACACTTCCCTCTTGGAAGTAAGGAATAAGTATTGGTGATGGAATAAACAACAAAGCAGAAATATTGTGTTTGTTCTGAGCCTCTTAATGGAGGATCCAGAACAGGGTTTAAATGGAAGCGGGTATTTCTCAGTGGATATCATCCAGATAGGGGACCAACTTCTGCTACACATTAGCTTGGCTAAACTAGACAATTAGTGTCATTAGTCACTGTGTATTGGTGGCTAGCTTAGGGACTCTTCTTTGAAGCTTACATTATGAGAAGGAAAATATGACTCTGAAAGGATGATTGACTAAAAAATAATACATAGCAGTGTCTTTGGCTTCCCCAGCGCTGGGGAGAGGCTGCTCCAAGTAACTGAGCGGCTGTGTAGTGTAAAGCGTTCTCCTTTCCTGTCACCTCTGACATCCCTACACATTCTCAATGGGAACCAGAACTTGTTCTTGAATTTCAAACAAAGCCTCTGTCTATGACTAGGGAAATAAAGCATCAGCGTGGAACTGAGAACAGAATCTTACATAACCTGGTGAACTTCACACCAGACCCACCTTACTGACCACAGAACTTGACCCTGCCAGGGATGGGTTGGTGGGACTTTCACCCCAACTTCTCTATTGCCTGGTTTAGGTGGTGACTATCACGAGGCAGTGGCCCCTCTTTTGCCCCTTGCATCGAGGTGTCCTGAGGATCTCAGTCTCACTGTCTGGAATGCACCGGAATGATGTCAGCTGGAGGACACTGAAGTGGGTGTTTAGGAGCCACAGTGCTGATCTACAGCCCTGGGCAGGCTGAGAGGAAAGATTAACTTTTCCGGGAATCAAACGCTAAGGGTATTAAAGCGGGAGCTTGTTTGCATCAGGGCTTCTTCCCCTGGGTCCTCTGCAGCCCAGGAGCTGCTTAAGTCAGGGTTTGTGTTTGGTCTCTCTCTGTGCGGTGACCTTTCCTCTGTCCGTTTGCAGGCACGGGGCCAGCACATGTATTCCGTTCCAAAGGGGACTGAATGGCCTCAAGAGCCTGCCTCAGTCTTGGTCAACAGTTCATTTCTGCTCAAGTGCCAAACTGCAAAGATGGGTTGCTGACCAATTCACCCCCAGATCAACTCGGGGACAGGAATAGCTCTTCCCAGTTCCAGTTTCACAAAAACAGAGGGAATATTGACTTGGCATTTATTTTCTACCAAAACACAGTTACAGGAGTGGATATCTTTTCCACTTTATAGTTCATGTATTGCTTCAACTATTTCTCATTTATGCCAGAAAGACCTGCAAGAAAGTCACGGAATAGAATATAGGGAAAAGAATTGCCAGTGATTTTATGTCAACTTCATAATTGAGCTCAGACAAAAAGTAATCCAATTGCAAATTCAAACCCTGATTTGAGGCACAGAAAATTGTTTTGGAGTTTGGATTACTCAACACCAATTCATCCTGTTCCATCTCATTTAATGAACTCCTTTTAATCAACAAATTATTACTAAGACCAAAATTAAAATATATTTGACAGAAAATATATGGTGAATAGGATATTAAAAGTACTTTGAACATGTGCTTTATTGTTCTCATCAGTAGCATAGTGTACTAAAGCCCCACCAAATTTCAAATTCACTTGAGCTTATTAGTAGCATAAGACCACATTGCTTGGAAGATAATTTGAAATCACTCAGGCTAACTCTAGAGCCCTTGTCCTTATCTTTCAAGCTGCATAAACTGTAGATTTCTAACAAGTGTAGGGATAGAGGTGCCAATAGCAAAGGCGAGGAAAGGAGAAAACTGAAGAGAAAGTTAACAGATTCAAAGAATGAAGAGTTGAAATGTGAGGAGTACCGAGTATTCATGAGGAGAACTTTGGTAGCTCAGAAAAGATAGTTGACCTAAAAAAGCAAATTTTGGATTCATCAGCTTGTAGAGTCAAGTGCTGTGAACAATGATGAAATATAGGAATCCAGACAGTGAAAGGAGAAAAATTTTGAGAATATGACTCTGAGGAACACTACCATTTAAGGAGTAGTTGGAGGAAGAAAAATTACCTTTTCTCCCTCTTTTCACATGCAAATGGATGAAAGTGGCCCATATTTAAAACACATCCAAAATATCTCAAAATGAATCAACGACCTGAACATAAGACTTGAAACCATAAAATTCACAGAAGAAAATACAGGGAGGAAGCTCCATGACATTGGCCTTGGTGATATTTTTTTTTTCAATAGGATACCAAAAGTACAGGGAAGAAAAACGAAAATAGACACGAGTAACTACAACAAACCACAAAGCTTTCACACAACAAATAAAATAGTTAATAGTCACGAAGATGAAAAGGCAAGCTACAGTTTAGAAAATATTTGCAAACCACATATTTGAAAACATCTGAAATAAAGAAACTCACACAGTTCAATAAGGAAAAAAACTCAAGAAGTGGACAATGAGAGACTGGGGATGGGATGTAGCTCGCCTAGCACACGGGAGTCCCTGGGTTCAAGTCCCTGTACCACGAGAAAAACAAACAACAACAACAACAACAAAGAACCTAGACAGACATTTCTCCAAGGAAAACATAAAATTAGCCAACAGGTAGATGAAACGGTGCTCACCATCGCTAATCACCAGGGAAATTCTAATGAAAACCACAATGGATATCACTTCATTCTCTGTTAGAATTTTTTGTTGTTGTTGTTGTTTAAAGACAAGAGATAGCAACTGTGGGTGAAGGTGTTGGAGAAAAGGGAGTCCTGGCACACTGTTGGTGGCAGTGTAAATTAGCATAGTCCTTTCAGAAAGCAGTGTGATATTTACTTGGAAATTTGAAATTAGAAAACCCATATGACCCCGCAATCCTTCTTCTGGGTATATACCCAAAGGAAATGAAATCAGCATCCTGTGGAAATATTTACACACCCTTGTTTGTTTCAGGGTGGCCAAGATGTATAGGCAACATAAATGTCCATAAATAGAAGTAGACTAGATGAAGAAATCTATATATGTAGGTATATAAATTTATATATAGTGAAATAAGCAAGCCAAACACAGAAAAAAATACTCCTATGTGGAGTCTAAAAAACAAATAAAAGGCACATCCATAGAAACAGAGAATAGATTGGCAGCTACTAGAGGTACTGCGGTGGAGTGGGGGAGGGGCAGGAAATGGGAGAGGTCATATAAGGGTGCAAGGTTGCAGTTATGTTGAGTGACAAATTTACAGATTTTAGGCACAGCAACAGCACCAAGACACAGCATGAAGACTGTATTGTATGCTGTAAATTTTCTTAATAGTAGATTTTAGATCAGAGAAAGAGGACAATAAAAATAAATTTTTATATATATCCAGTAGTATACATGTACAAATGTGTTCTTAGCACTGTTTGTAATATCTCAAACTGGAAACAACTAATAATGAGAAACATAAAATTTATTTACTCATTATCCTTATTCCTTTATTCCCTTAGGACTTGTATAATTTTTTTATGATTTAATCTACTCATGTGTACATATCTATCTATAAAATATATATATATATATATATATACACACACACACACACACACACACACACACACATATACATATACATTTCTTTTCCTTGCAAGGCAGAGATTGTTTCTCTTATGGTCACCTACTGCCTAGTACTTAAATCAATACAAGATGTAAAGTATGATAAAAATAATAACAAACTATTAAATTAGAAACCATAATATTCCATGTAAAAAGTTAATAATGTTTTATAGTAAATATATACATTTACAGTGTTTGTAAAATCACGTAACATTAAAGCCAATCTCACTTTTAAAAGAATTTTACTTAATAATTTTTGTCCTCGTAACCATTTTTATATTATCCTCGTTTGTGTTTTGGGGAAATCGTCAACAAATGTCACATAAACATTTTTGAATGACACTAATATATTTAATGTCTTTGGTTCTTCACATAGGTATGAATTATAAAGTTACCCATACAGGAAAACCTAATGGACCCCCAAAAGAATGTAAATATTGAAGTCATAAATAATTATATTCTCAAAATGCTTATGGCATGGGTTAATCAAATTCATGACCAACAATCTACTCACTCACATTTTAAATGTAACCTCTGTGTTAGTGAATAATTACAAGTGACAATTGCCCAAGTGACAATTTAGCATCAAGAACGAAGGTGATTCTATTAGGATAAGAAAGGTTTTCATGTTCAATTAAGATATAGTACAGGACCTAGAAAGGTAAGAAGATGGAACACTCCTGGGACGATTCATGTCGCCAGCTCGAGAGCCCAGAACATACAGGCCACCCTGAGCCACCCTACCAGGGCATTCTGGGGGTTACCTCCCCTGAGTCATAAGCACTGGGTAGCAGAATTTATTCTGAATTTTATTTCAAATCCCATGGTCTTACCCAAATTCATATTTCTCTGTGTGGCCTCTCAATCTCTCCCTGAGAGTTAGAGACAGATCTTCATGAGGCTTGGTAAATGCTGAACTATATCTGGGGAAATTTAATGAAACTCTTCAAGCCCAGCAATGAGCTGACCCATAGAAACAATTTGATTGTTTTTTTTTTTAATTGCTTCAGAGTAGGGCTTCAAGTTGTTAGTCATCTTTCTGTTACTACAACAAACACCTGAGATCATCAGCTTATAAAAAGAAAAGGTTTATTTTGCTCACAGTTTGGAGGTTTCAGTCCATGACCAATTGAACCTGTTGCTTTGAACCTGTGCTGGCTCAGGAAATCTTGGCAGAAGTGCGTGGTGGAGGAGGCCTGTTTATCTTCACCTTGGAGGACATGGCTTCCTAAGGAAAAGGCATTTTTTAAGTTTATCCAGTTGCTTATCAAGAATGGGTTGTTCACTCCTGTCCTTAGAAGCATCATTCACAATTATCAAAAGGTGGCAGCAGCCCAAAAGTCCATAAATGGATGAATGGATGTGTGAAATGTGGAAGTTTTTGCTTTAGAAAAGAAGAAATTCTAGCTGGGCACATGCCTGTAATCCCAGCAGGTCAGGAAGCTAAGGCAGGAGGATTGGAAAGTTCAAAGCCAGCCTCAGGAAAAGCAAGGGGCTAAGCAACTCAGTGAGACCCTGTATCGAAATAAAATACAAAATAGGGCTGGGAGTGTAGCTCAGTGGTAGAGTACCCCTGAGTTCAATCCCCAGTACTCACCCCTCCACACTGAAAAAAAAGAAAAAAAAAAGGAAAGAAGAAATTCTGACACGTGCTGCAACACGCATGGCCCTGAGGAGCTTATGGGAAATAAGGCTTCAAAAGTCAAAAGAATCAAAAAAGACAAATAATCCAACCAAAGTGAGATACCCAACACAATCAATCTCCTTGAAACAAAGTAGAATGATACTTGCTCAGGGCTGGGAGGAGAGGGAAGTAGGGAGTAGCTGTCTGATGAGAAGTGTTGTTTGTTTTGCAAGTTGGAAAAGTTCTGCAGATTGATTGTTCAACGGTGTGATTACACTGAATATTGCTTAACTGTAAAACAAGCAAACAAAACAAAACAAACAAACAGAAACAACAAACTTTTAATTGATCCATCTGGAAAAATCTCACATGAAGAACCCACAAGCTGAGAAACAGAAATGCCCACAAGTATTTAGAAATTTGTAACAAGCAGAACTTTGCTACAAAACTCAAAATCATACAATCTCACCGCAAAGAATTTGATTCTGTAGGACTGAATTAGTGCACTTTCACCTTTCTTCTTCTAAAATAGAAAATGTTCTAAGACATAGGACCACTAAAACATAACAAGGATCTCAGCTGAGTTGTGACAATTCACCAAGATTTCTGCGAAAGAGTTAGATCAATGCTGTCAAAGTTCAGTACACCTTGAATGCTTTTAGGGGTTATAGTAGCTATTGTTCTAGAAGAAATTTTAGGGGAGAATAGCCAACAAAGTAGCTTAAATGTCAATTGTAGATAATTTTGAAGATGAAAGGATTTGAGTGTGTTGAGGGGATCATATCTGTTGTTTGAGATTGTCAACTGTGTCCTTTGAATGCACAGAATAGAAGAAAATTAACTCTTAGAATTTCTAGAAGACACTTTAGGATTCTCAATACAGGTCATGAGATATCTTGTAGCTAACCTAATGACCTGACTTCAATTTTTCAATCTCTGCTCTGACAGCAAGCTGGCCTAGTACATTTTATTTTTTTAAACGTATGAACATTATTCACATCTGTCTCTCATCAATTTACACATTCACTTGCTCATTTATTTGTTTACTAACCAATAATCAGCAACACTTTGTAGAACACTTATCTACTGTACAAATGAGACTAAGCTCAATAAACATGGCCTCTGCCCTCAAGAATGTCATATTTGTATTTAGAAACTTGAAAAATAAGTGTTTAGTTCTATTTGTTTATTCTCTTATGAGCCATTTTGCATGGCCTCTCCTTCATCCCATGACACTGGCCTCATTCCTCATCCTTTTCCTGATGTGAGCTCTGCTTTAAGTCTGAACACTTGGATATCTTTTCATCTTTATAAATATTTTCATTGATGTCCATGCCAACTTGCCAACATTCCAACAATTAACTAAACTGATTTTAACACACTCCCCCTAAGCAAAATACATCTAATTTTGTAACAAAACCCGATTTCCTTTGGGGAGAATTATCTTTTTCTCCTTGGGTGGAATCTGTGAAATGTCCTGTTAAATGTAATCTGCCAATCAAGGTACTCAGGTCTCCTTTAGCCAGAATGAGCATGTGATCTAAGCTCCGCAAATCAGTTGCTGTTTCTGGAATTTAAGTCATATACAGAGTGAAAAAAAATTACTTAAAATATAATCCCAAATCATGCAGGCAAAAGGTCTGGGAAAAGACTATGTATTGGTGCCCAGAACTAGAGTGGCTCCTGCCCTCATCCCCCCCCCCCAATCGGTGAGGGCATTCCCTGGCCATGAAGAGTTCTGTCTGTTATTGTGGGATCACCTGAGTTGCTGTCTGCTACAGGGGCTATTTGATATAATCTTTATTGGTGAAATCTCTGTGTCTCTAGGGATTATTTATAAAGTTATGCCTCCTGTGGGAGGCCAACCTTACAAGTGACTGAGTTACATTCCCCAGCTGGGTGCTGAGGCTCTCAGTCACAAATATGTGGCACCCTTCTTGGGTTCCAGGGTCCGTGTATTGTGCATGGGTGTGTCTTGCTACAGCCCCATGGGTGAAGCTATGCTCACCTGTTCCTTTGTAAAATAACCCCTTGCCCTGTTTAGGATAGAATCTTCCATGGAAGTGCCTTGTGTGTGTCCCCTTCTCTTACTGTGCCCTTGGGGTGTGGCCTACCCAGGTGTCAGTCAACCTGCTGACAGTGGACATCATGAAGATACTCAGCCCCCTGAAACCTGACCCCTTGCCTCATTTGAATAGCTTCTCCTCAATAAAAGGGGTCAGCGCGTGCTCTCTCTCTCTCTCTCTCTCTCTCTCTTTCTGCAGACCCTTAAGGTCAGAGGAACCGTCACAGCGACCCCAAAGTAAAAGGCATTTGTGTCTCTTATTTCGTGCAGCCCAGTTAGCCCAGTTTAACTGGAGTGACCCCTGAGCCTTTTAGTCGCGAGAACAGAAACCCGGCAGCCTCCAATATTTTGGTGAAATGCTGGGAAATATCTTGTGATGACTTGCCACTCGGTGCTGTCCACTTCACAGTGGTACCTCTGGGCATGATGACCTCACAGAAGCATGGGTACTGCCTGCTGAGGTTGGAGTCTGCAGCTCATCAAAACTCTTTGTGTGCTTTGTGCTGGCTCTGACCTCCTGGGACCTTCATATCTTAAAGCCATAAAGTGTTCTTTGCCAGCCTGAAATGAGCCTCTTTACCAATAGTACTGTTCTGTACATGAATTAAACATTTTCCCAGCATCTTAGAGATACTTAAATAGAAGAGCACTTTCTATGTGTTTCCCTATTTCCATTTAATTTTTTTTTTTGCTTTGGGAGATAGGTCTTGGAAAGACAATTATTAAAACTCTATTTGTGTGATTACATTCTGGCATTGATGATTAAAACTGCTCTTTGTGAGTTAAATATGTTTCCTTTGATTATACACTGGGAGGTTTTGAAATGACTGCAGAAGCAAACACCTGCTCTCCTAAATAATGCATTAGAGTCACACTGAAGATCTGCCCCCACGTCTAAAATATTTAACTGTTTAAAATGTCAGGTGGGAAGCACTTATGAATTGCATAACCATATTTAGAATTTTTACTTTCCATGACGTTGAATGATGCCCATTCCTTCCATCTTACAGGTGGAGATTTTTGAGTTCCTTGGAATATTATTATCATGCTCCACCTAAACGGCCTCATGAATCTAGATCATCATCTGTTTCTATTTGCTTTCCTTAAAAATGAAGTGTCACTTCTGGTAACTTTCCTACTTCTTGTCAATCATAGACAAAAAATATTCATTCTACAGCCATTACATTAAGCAAATACAAGCAATTATGAAATATAAAATGTCTTTAGATTTTTATTAATGTACTTGTACTCTTTTATCTCACAGTTTACCTAGTGGAGAATATTAAGTAGTTTCACGTGTCACTTGTTCAAATATTTTTTTTTAATTTTTTATTGTTGGTTATTCAAAACATTACATAGTTCTTGATATGTCATATTTCACACTTTGATTCAAGTGGGTTATGAGCTCCCATTTTTACCCCATATACAGATTGCAGAATCACATCAGTTACACATCCATTGATTTATATTGCCATACTAGTGTCTGTTGTGTTCTGCTGCCTTTCCTATCCTCTACTATCCCCCCTCCCCTCCCCTCACCTCCCCTCTTCTCTCTCTGCCCCCTCTACTGTCATTCATTTGTCCCCCTTGTATTATTTTTCCCTTTCCCCTCACTTCCTCTT